>NC_084817.1:4282914-4586088 GCF_963583255.1 Pyrus communis
GTGAAATACACGCTGTGTCTCCACGGTATTCACTGTCATTATCAGGCTCATTTGGACTGCTAGGATCCGCCCTGGAACAAGAAACACTTCTTTCCCTGGAAACAGTTCCCTTCTCTACATCCCTTGAAGACTCAACAAGACCATCACCTTGTCCAGTGACGTTTGGCTGTGATCCAGATCTGGACTCTTGTTGTAAGCAAGCATCACTCTCAGCTAACCTGTTGAATCTCGGAACTGAACATTCTGCATCCTCTTGATTTGGTGATGCATTTACTTCTCGTCTTAAATTCAGAGTTGGGGAGCTTATTTGTTTTGGATCCTTCTTCGCCGCATTTTTTACTTTTACTAAATGGCCAGAATGAGGTGAGCTGATGGGAGTAAGTTTTTCCTTGTCACTAACAATTTGAGTTTTACTATGACCAAGACCCATCCTTGATTGAACAAACTCAGGAACACTAAAATCATCTTCATCTCCGATCTTCCTTGTTTGGTTGGTTTGTTCAAAGGGCAAGTTCACATTTGCTCGGTCGGACTGGCGACCATGCAACATCTCAGCCTGATGAGTAGGTGTAGATGGATGACCATGAAGTGGAAAAGGCAAATTTCCATCCGCACAACTCCCCTGGAAACATAAATTGTTCCCAAAATTCAGATATGCGATAATCATTTTCTGTTCATACTAAACAAGCTTGCAACACTAACACACCATTACTTTTCCCCTCTAAAATCAGCATGCTGCAAATATTAGCTATATTGGCATTTTTAAAAATTTTTGGACTGAATTAATAAGCACTAAAACATAACTTATAGACATAGTAACATGTAAAACTACTGGATATAGCATAAAACAAAATTTATAGTTATCTACTACAAAAAAAATTAAATCCACATCCTGAGAAAAATTCATAACCTAACTACTTGGTAAAAAGAATAACACATCAAAAATAGTCCCAAATAAACCATAAATAAGAAACAATAAGCACAAATTATGATTAAATAACCTGGTTATTTGAATTAAGAGGCAGCACTCCAGGATTGAACCTCTGAGATGGGATGCTCAGCTGCTCATAGAGGGCCATCTTGTTCCTTGGAGGAGCTCTTGGTCCTCCTTTATCTGCATCATTCACATGGAGCCTCGGAAACATAGGCCCCATAACCTTCTCCTCGTTCCCTCTCTTCATATTTCAACACCAACACTCCAAACCCAAAGTGCAAAAAACCGATTTTTACATTCGATTTTCCAAAACCCACTTGAAAATTACTCCAAAAACAGCTCCTTTGTCAAAGGATCTGAAAAAATCTAAAGGTAGATAGCTAAAAAGCCTTCACCTTTCCGTAAAAGATCGAATTCCAGAAGAACCCAGAAGTGGAAACCAGGTTTTCCAAAAGCTGAAAACAGACCAGCTGATCAGAACCCAAAAAGGGAAGCTCGAAATCAGGTAGAACCCAGATGTCAAAATTCACAGAAAATGTTAGAAAAAATGAGAGATTTCTGGATTATCCCAGCTGAGGGGGGAAAAAGGGACTTGGGAAGTGAAAACTAATGGAGGAACGAACTCAGAGCGTGAGTTGTGGAAAAGAAGGGATAGGAACAAAAGCAGAGCCAAGAAACAGATTGGGGTTTGAGGGCTCACAGAGAGGAGAGAGAAACATGGAGAGAGAAGGCAAAGCTTAATTCAGGGATTCCGCAAGGAGAGAGAGATAATGAAAAGGGAAAGTGAAAAGTGCGGGGTTTGTTGGGCCCCTTGTTTGGCTTAAAGGCTATAGATTGCTAGGAGGAAAAAAAAACTCCACTTTTTATCATTATTGCCTTGTCTTGCCTTTTTATTCTTGTCCTTGCCGTTTCCAACTCAGTATTATTTTGGTAAATTACAAAACATTACATTAGCTCAATCACAATTTCTATTTTAATGTCATATTTTATCTTCTAATTTATTGCAATGTTATACCTTCCGTTAGTTTATCTTTCAATTCCTCTGTTAAATGCTGACGTGACTTGAGATAGGACATACTTTCTATTAAAAATTTAATTAAATATTAAAAAAATTAAAATACAATTATTTAAATATTTTTTTAAAAATAATGTGGGACCCACCCATATTTTTTTAATAGTTAATTAATTTTTTAATAGAAAGTGGGTCTCGTCTCAAGCTACATCAACATTTAACAGAGGAATTGACAGACAAACTAACGAAAGGTATGACATTGCAACAAGTTCGAAGACAAGGTATGACATTGAAATGTTTTAAAGATGGGGTATGAAACTGTAGTTGACCTAATAGTTGATGTAGTTTTTTGTAATTTATCATTTTTTTTCATTTTATTTAGGAGAGTATTTAATTGGAATTTTAAAAGATTTAATTTTTAAAAAGAATTCATAAGCATTCAAGTAGGATTTTAAAGGAGTGTCTAATATTTTGCATGTATTCAATTAACAATTGATTTTAAGGGATTTTAAAAAGTTAGGACCTATGAAACAAATAGAGATACTTTGTAGTGTATTTTGAGACCAACTCCAACCCTTGGAGTAAGTTCTAAATTTTTTTCTTCTATTCCCCCCATTTCGTTCCAACCCTTGTTCTAAAATGGGGTTATGTCTTAAAATGGAAAAAAAAAAAAAAAAAAAGTCCAGATTTAGGCCAAAATTTAGGTCAAGGTTAGTGGTGGAGTCCACATGCGAGAGTGAAAAACGAGATGTGAAGCCCAGTTACCCAAGACCCACGCTTGGATGCGCTGGCACGCGCTAGCTAGCAATAGTCCAACACCAGCCAGACCCCACCCACGTGGGCATGTCCCTATCTTGTATGCCGCAACAATGAGTCCAACAGCTTTTTTTTTTTTCTGATACAACTGCCACAATTCAAATGGACTAATGATCCAGATTTTTATATATTTTTTGTTTTATATTTATAATTTCATTGAATCCAACTGCTGATATCTAATATGATTAAATCCAACGATATAAAAAAAGATCTAACAGCCCAAATTTAAATATAACGGCTAAAATAATTAAAAATTTTATTTAACTCAAAATTCACCCAAATTTAGTGATTTTTCAATATTTATCGGAATCTAAATTTTTTTTTATGTTAAAATGTTCATAAAATTAAATTAGGATGGTGCACATAATTTTTTTTTTAATTAGCCCAATTTTATTCTTTAATAATAACCTCAAGCTAAAAATTTTAGGCCAAAAATGTTGGAGCAGAAAAACTGATTTTGAGTTAAAACCTAAATTTTCTAAGCTACAAATTTTAGGTTTTATTCTAAGGATTGGAAATGGTCTAATCATTCTTAGCTCTCATATCTCCTCGAAATTTGAGGAAGTTCACTCAAATTTTACCTAGCATCTCTAGAAATGAATTAAATTCCATCAAAACTTATGGATTCATAAATCCAGTATTCCTCAAAATCATTGAATACACCCCTTAATTTCTCTTCTCAAAGACTGATCTTTTGGTCTTTGAAAGCCTAAATTTATTTAATTTTGAGTATTATTCCTTAATTTTGTTTCATGGGTAAAATAAATAGTACGAACAACTTGAGCTACAAATCCTTTACATTCACTGTGACAGCCCGTCCCAGAAATATTACAACGTACGTGTGAAAAGACAAAATTGCCCCTAGTTCGATTTCTTTAGGTTTATTGGTTGTTTTTGAGTTTGGTTGGCATGTTGTAGGCCACACACACTTTCCCACACACCACAACCCTTCCTCCTGTTTCCTGCACACTGTCCCGAGTCCCCATTCCCTTCCCATTTCCTTTGAAATGTACGGACACACCCACAAACCTATCAAACCTTCACAGATCGTGGAATCCAAGCACATATTCGAGCTCGTGAGGCTTGTAGGAGTCCAACCATGCCTTTTTCAGGTAAGAACACCTTCGTTTTCACGTCGAATCCACGATGCCCGATT
Organism: Pyrus communis; assembly: GCF_963583255.1. NCBI lineage: Eukaryota > Viridiplantae > Streptophyta > Magnoliopsida > Rosales > Rosaceae > Pyrus > Pyrus communis. The sequence continues at coordinate 4,286,833 of NC_084817.1, forward strand.
TCGGGTACTGTTCATGCACATGTGATTTCTCACGTTTTAGGAAATTTCAAGCTTGTAGGAAGCTTGGTGAGGTCCCTAGGAGGCTCGGGGTGGTTCGTTTGAAGGTTTTGGACGTCGGGATCACGAGTTTCGAGGTTGGCCGGAGTTGGGTTGATTTTCCAGGTGAGATTTCATGGTTTTTAGCACTTGAAAGTGGTATGATTGTGTTCCTCTCGTTGTAAGCTTCATTTTGGTACCAATTTTGTGAAATTTGGTTGAAAAACGAAGAAGATATCGAAGTTTGAAATTTTCCCGATTTTCCGGCGCCAGAGGCTCGCCGGAGAAGACGACAGAATATTCCGTCAAGTCTGACGGAATATTCCTGACGCCGTTGACGGAAACCGTTAGGGATAACGGAATATTCCCTTACGGCGTCAGTTGATGCCGTCAGCGTGCCAGGCACGTGCCTGCGCGTGTGGCCGTGCCTTGGCCGGCCCGTGAGGGCGCGTGCGGTGGTGAAAAATTATTTTAAAAATATGGGGATGTTCCTGAGGTTGAGTATATCACGTTGGTGTATTCATACACCCCATTTGAGCATTGTATGAGAAGTTATTTCAAAAGGTTGGTTATGTGCTTTAACATTAACGTTTTTGTAGTTGTTTCGCATATAGGTGATACCTATCCCGAGGACGAGCGTGGTCACTCGAGGCAGGGGGGCTACGACCCTTCCATATACCAGTGAGTGGGCTTTTGGTTTTCCGTATATACCTATATACTTATATTTTCCCAGAAATTGATTTGAATTGTCATTTGCCATATGCCATGCATTAGATTATCGTTATTTATGCATCATTAGTTGCATTATTAGTTGTATATATATACATATGCATATTGGGTGCTGCGGACGCACAGGTAAGTGCTAGGTAAGTGTTATTCATGTTTACATTCAGTGGCGATTTGAGATGCTTAGAGAGCTCATAACCTGCACCCCCGGTGTTAGTGCTCCCGCCCAGAGTAGGGCACAGTCCTTCACGTGATGTTCACCTCCCGCACCACACGCTCAGCTTGGATCCAAGTTAGGTGCACAGTCCTGTCGTACAGACCACATTAGGTGGTTCCGACTCGTAGGTGACCCGCGATTATTCGCACAGCCTTCACGTGATCGTAGCACTAGAGCGTTTATATGTATTACACCCAGGCCTGTCGTACAGACCACTTTAGGTGGTTCCGACTCGTGGGCAGGTTTAGTTATTGAGATGGAGATTTGAGCTCTAGATTCAGCCGTACAGGTCACGTTAGGTGACTCCGGCTGCCAAACTATATGATATTGATATGATTTTCACTTGAGCACTTGCATTTCATTGTGAGAATTGGCATGGCATATCCTGGAGCATGATTGGTATATATATATATGTACATATGTTTATTTTCTGGGAAGTATACAAGTTTTACGGCGAGGGGTTAGAACTTATTTGTTAAATGGTTTTCGAAAAGCTTTGTTTTTGCCCACTCACGCTTTTGTTTTGCGACCCTCCAGGTTCTAGTTGTCTAGCAGGTTTGGTGGTTTCCCAGAGGGCTTCCCCGGCATTTATGACAGACGATCACCAGCGTAGGGCCACCTTCGGGTGTACTGTTGTTGCGTCATTTTCTTTGGACTGCTTTAGGTGTTATGCTCTGAACTTGTGTCACACTTACGTTTGCACCTATTATCATTTCATGTAAACCAGTTTTTATTTATTCGTATTACTATTTCCATTATTGTTTTATTAGCTTCCGCACTGTGCACATGGTTACGTCACCTCCGCGTGACGGCCAGCACGCCCTGATCTCGGTCGGGGTGTGTCATTCACAATATAAATTTAAAATCTCAATCTCTTTTAACAATTTGTAAGCATTTGTATTAATATTCATTTTCATTATACAAGTAATACCATGGAAGGGGAGAATTTGTAATACACTTTTTTTAGTATATAACAAAATAATGACATAAATAAGCATTTTCGGTCGAAAATATTTTTGCTCACCCCTCTAAAGTAGCATTGATGCTGATCATTTTATTTATTACTGTTAAATATGTTTGATTTAATCGATTTACTACACAAAATTCAAAAATTTAAACTAATTCAATAGTAATTAACATGCTCATTACCACTTTAAAACGGTGAGCAAACATGCACCTTTTTTAAAGTAATTTGCAATAGAGTACTTGATGATATTTAAAATAGGGAATATTTTTGCTCATCATCATTTAGTGTGGTATATGTTCATCACCCTATTTATTACTGTTAGATAAGTTTGAATTTCGAGATTCGTGTAGTGGATAAGCACAAATCTCAAAATTCAAACTCATGTAACGGTAATAAATAGGATGGTGATCATACACTACACTAAATAATAGTGAACAAAAATACACTCATTTAAAATAAGCAAAACTAGGTAAATTAGAGTTGAGTCAATTTTGTACTTTTTGATCCGACGTGTAGCTGCCACGTATCATTTTCTTCTGTTCTGGGATCTAAATGGCCTCAAATCCTCTGTACGGGATACTAGTACCAAAAAAATATTCACCTCTAATATTTGTCACATGTTCACTTAACTCTTTAACCTAACAGTGTTAAAGTAAAATAAAAAAAAAGTAAAATACCAAAAAACCCAGGATACCTCTCCACCCACCCCGACTACTTCAGCCGCCGGAACACAACATGTTCACTTAACTCTTTCAAACAATACAACATCAGGGAAAGTTGCCAGCGGCGGAGTCGAGTGGTTGACGGGGTTGTGGCCGTCGATGCGTCTGGAGTTTTGGGTTCTTTTCGGTTTCCTATTTTAATAGTTTAATTTTTAATTTTTTAATTTTTTAATTTTTAATTTTTTTAATTTTTTGTTTAAGTCAATGCCGTTAGGTTGGAAGGTTATGTGCTTGGACACGTGTCGAAACTTTAGTGGTGGGTACTTTTTAGGAACTAATATCTGGTACAGAGGATTCGAAGTCGGTCTAAATGGCGAACAGGTTGGCAAGCAGACACACATAAAGCATGATTCAGTAAAATCTGGTGTTGTCATGCCCCACACACACACACACACACACACAACTTTATGAGATAAAATGGAGTCGTCGTGGACAAACGATCACAACACAAAAAACACGTCACCATCAATTTTGACCCATACAAATTATAAACATCACCCCTTTTTTTTGCTTTTTCTTTTGTTCGTATATGTGTATAAGGATAGGATCAAGAAATAATGATTTTGACAGACAGTTTTATATATTTTTTTGAATCGTTAGATTACATAACATGCAATGGTTCTTATTTAGTAAGTAATGACATGGATGCTTACACTTAAAAATGTAAGGTACAAAGACTAGTCCAGTCGACCGTTGGTGGGCTCAAAATAAAAGCTTTAAGTAATAGACAACAAGGTTTAAGTAGTTCATCCTAAAAAATGGGCTATATCCACTGTAATGCTCAATATATATTTAATATGGACTACAAGAAGTGCTCTATAAAAGTATAATGTTTATGTTTTCTTGAGTGTCTAACTGCTTATAAGAGCTACTCATCACTCTTATATAGGCCCTCAGTGAGCCCCAAAAAGTCCTGGCTTATTGAATACTTCACTTTTATAGCATTAAATGAATCAAACTCGTAAACATGTCTTGTTGGCTACTCCTTCGTCTTTCAATTGACACGCGAAAAGGAAGTGACATTTGCTTAGGTCTAGTTGCAAAGTTTCATGGTACAACATGTATCAAGCGACTCGCTCGGCATTGAAGAGCCTAGGAAACACCACCATGAGTGTTTGGTTTGACACTCTTTATGTCCCTTCACATGTCTCTGCTCTTGTTTGACATGCCCCAATCCTGATATCCCTAAATACCAGGATAGGCACGTGCTGGCCGACACCCGAGGTTGACGAATCCATTTTAACATGCATGCAAATAAAATATGTAATTAGAAAGAGATACACCAATACAAAATTGTGTTCAGAGAATACAACTAATAAAGAATAATGAGAAAGAATTATTATAGAAATGTATGAACAAAGGAATTGGTCCTACACTGAGAAGACTTGAAGATACCTATGCGGAGGTGTCCTGACGCCGGGATTGTGTTCCTCGATTCTCTCCTGAGGGGGCGCAAAACAAATGGTGAGTGGACCAAAGTTTATAATAATAATAATACTAATAATAAGAAAACAATTTTCTTTATGAACATACTAACCCTCTGGTTTGAAAACACATATAGAGTACTACATAGTAGGTTTTCTGAAAACTTTAACATGCCATGAAAACATTCATAAAACATTTACGTGTAAAACAATGCTCAATAATGGTGATATCGCTGCCCGAAGGCAAATCCATAAATCTCATCAATGATGTACTCAACTAGGGGTATTATAGTGGCCCGAAGGCATAACCATCACCCGAAGCTGAATCTGTATGACATCGCCTGAAGGTGAAGCTGTACGACGCCATAGAAGAAATATACACACATACATATATATATACACACATAACACACCGACACTAGCCACGGGCTAGTGAAGCTGGGAGTATGTCATAAATCTCATCAATTATGTCTTATGGCCATAGACGTCTGCATACTTGGTTGTGTGTATGTGCTGCATGATAACCCACTAAATAAGCATTGAAAACGTATCTCAAAAATATCATATCAAATCCGGAGCTCAAAAGCTCAAAGCCTCATCTCATAAATCCATGATAATTCATATTCGTAAATCCATAGAATTTCATATACGAAAATCCAATAATTCATAACCTTTCGTAAAACGTAAACTTGATAAATCATAAATAATGCATAAAACGTAAAATCATGAAATCATGTTCTTTGTGAATGCAAGCCTAATATTTTATAAAAACATGCAAGTTAAGAAGGGGTTCACTCATAATATTCCATTGCAAGGGAGCAACTCGAACCAAGGAAAATGGTGTCATTTCCCACCGACGCACCTAAACACAAATAGAGACCATTTAATACAACTCTGCTAAAACTATAGAATTTGGAAAAACAGACAGCGGATTCGGATTTGGCACGTCAAAAAACTAAGGAGGGACCTTGGGTTTTCCCCACGCTCCGCCACGGGGCGACAGCCTAGGAGGCCATGCGCCACCGCACGCGTCGAGATGGGTTGCCGAAAAAGTCGTCATTCGCCGGCGCCGCATAGTACCTCCGACGGAGGCACGTGTGCTCTAAGCGTCGATTACTACAGCACCACGCATAGCCCACGCGCTCGCAAGTACAGGCCTACTCGCCTTCCTCGCGAAGCCAGAAGTTTCAGATTTTCTTCCCAACTTTAAGAGCTAATTTCTAGTTCGATACTTAACCAAATTCGATGATTCAAAAGCCATTTTGAAATTAGAAATGTAGAGAAGAAGACTATACCTATTGGGGGTTGAGTTAACATTGGCGTTAGCAGAAAAATGGATATGAAGGAGGTTGGATGGCCACGGATCTTGGGTTTCCCAAAATTTTAGGGAAGTCATCCTTTCGTCTCACAGCTTCTAACCCTATCAAAATGCATCCAAACCTTGAGATCAATCACTGGCAATAAGAAAGGTAAGGGAAAGAGAGGTCCTAATGCTTACCTTAGTCAGGATTCATGGAAACTTATCGGAAATTCAATTCTAAAACAGAGCTCTATTTGAGCTCTAAGGCATAATTCCAGTAACCCAAACTTGGGGTTAGGTTCGTAGGGGTGAGATGATGGTAAGTCTAGTGGTGTGATGATTTGGGGTTCGCTAGTAGAACGAATGTGTTGTGTGGTGGTGGTGATGTCTCGGTGGTGATTTACTGAGAAATAGAAGGGATACTGTGATGAGAGGGAGAGATAGTGGTCTTGTCTCAGTCACGAATTTAGGATGAGGGTTGCTTGAGAGTGATGTCTGCCAGAGTGATAAAGTGGTTTGTGGTGGTGGTTTTGGATGTACAGAGAAAGAGATGAGCGCTGGGGTGAGGGGGACAAGACACTAAAATGGCAGAAAAATGAAAGATATAGGGTTCGAGAGAGTCTGAGAGATTGGGGGAGGGAATGACACGGGGAAGAAAGAGAAATGAGGTATGGGCCATACGGCTCACAAAACAATACACACACAAAAATATCTTCTGAGACGTAAAATTATTATAATGCCCAAATGTTTCGAATTCTGTAAAATCTTTGTTTTAGCTCCAAATTCAATTTCGTTTACGCCCACACGCTCGTAGCGATGAGTTCTACAAGGATACACCAAGGAAAAGAGCCTTACGCAACATGACACAACGGTCAACAAAAGTCAATATTTTTGCCTCGAAGGGTATTTTCTTAAATTCACGTTGTAAAATTATAAAAATATCGTGCGAACAATTTTTATCAGATACTATTTGCGTGCCAAAAGCCCCATCCTGTTTTCTATGAACGGAGCTCGTCTTGTTTTGTAAGCCATGGTTTGCCTCGCTTTGTGTGAGCTGAGTTTGTCTCGTTTTACGTGCTTCGGAACTGGTAACACCCATGTTTTTTTACAAAAATGCAAATTTTTTATTTTCGCAAAATTTTTTTAAAGAAATTGGAAGCAATTTTATGGTTTATTAAGCAATAAATGTATATCTAGTAGAATATTTAAGCCGAAAACTAAAAAAATATGTGAAAAATATATAGTGAGGCCCATAAAATTGTCAAATGGGGTTCTACACTTAAGAATCTCAACGGAAAGTCTCACCTTAATTTTCAAAACTTCACAATGAGGCGAATGTGAAAATAAATAGATTAATTGGTGATTTATGTACGAATTTACAAAGGTGGCTGAAAGGTAAGGTGAACAAGACATGCACTTTGAACATCAAACTCAAATCCTACGAGAATCAGATTTAAGAATTTTTCACTTATAAATAAGAGAGATACTACTTAAATATATTCATACATGCTCAACAATAAGTACGCCCGTGAGATCGGGTACATGTAAGAATTTTGTTCAGCCCTCGTTTGGTTTTTAAGATCGGAAAAGACATAAAAGTAAATTACAACATCGAAATGTATACTTAAAAGGGGTTTTTTATTAAGGAAAACTAATGAAAATAATTTGAAAACTTTGAGTTTTAACGATAAGGACAAAATAAAGGATAAAATGAATAGTATTATGATTGACTTTTTAATGTAAAAATGTGATTTTTTGTTGAATTAAACAATACGGAAGCTTTTGTTAAAGTTCCATTTTTTATCGAAAGAGAACGGGTCGGGTTACCAAAATGGATGTCGGCTCTCCATTTCCGCAGAAGAAAAACGTAAAAGAAAATGAAATGGGGGGCGTAAACATAATTTGGTGAAGCGGGAGACAATCAGGGTTCGTTGGTTTGGAGGCAAAATTAAAGATTGGCGTGGATGGTCCGATCGCATGGCCTCTGTACCTTCTCCTTTACAGACTCACCTTCCTCTCTCGCCTGGCCCAGGTCTGTCTTCTCCAATCCAATCCAATCCCCCAATTACCCTTTTTCAATTTTTAATTTCAATTTTGTGTTTCTATTGCTTTTGGTCTGTTTGGTTGCCGGGAAAATGCGGGAAAGAAAAATTACCTGCAAAATGTTGAATCTTTGGATGATTGATTGGCGTATCTGTGTCGCCCTAAATAGTTGTGAATTGGGGTTTATGAATTTGAACTAAATTTGGTTTCTTTTTGTTTAATTTTATGTGAAACTAGCTGTTTTTTGGGTGGATTGCAGGTGAGAAACCCCTAAATCATGAAACCCAGTTGCCATTGGCTCCTATTCGTATAGTCACTCATGCATCTCAGCTGCCTGCTGAGTTCTTGCAGCCCTCAGCTGAAAGGCCATTTGTCATTGGTTTCGATTGTGAGGGAGTTGACCTCTGTCGCCATGGAACTCTCTGTATCATGCAGGTCTGTGTGATTAGTATTGTTTCTGTATTTTGTGGATATTTATTCAGCTTCAAATTTGTGTCCAACCTGTCTCATTTATTAGATGTTTGTCTAATCTAAGCAAGGGCATATATATAGGGCCCGTTTGGAACTGCTTCTGTAGGAACCACTTGTGCTTCTAGACGTTTACATTAGAAGTGCTTTTATTAGAAGTAAGTTGAAATTATTAAAAATACAAGTGCAAAATTATTAAAAATCCAAGTGCTTCCTGGAAAAACATTTGGAAGTTATCTGGAAGAGCACATAGCAGGTGCTTCTCCAGAATACACTTGTATGACTGTGAAGCGCTTTCAAGTGTTTTTAACGCCATCAAAAGCAGTCCCAAACAGGCCCATAGATTGTTAATAGCCTACTACGAAAAGTAAGTCAATAAAATACTAAGAGAAACAGTTCGTTGCTTCTCAAATTGGTTGTCATTTTGCTTTCTGATTAGATTTCTTGCATTTGGCTGTATTTTTTGTTTATCTGAAATATATAAAGGCAGTCTCTTGTTTGTAATTTTCTGCTTTTTTAATAAACTGGAAGTGTTTTGTTTCTGCCAGCTTGCATTTCCAGATGCTATATATCTGGTTGATGCCATTCAGGGAGGGGTGATGCTGATCAATGCCTGTAAGCCTGCACTTGAGTCTTCCTATATCACCAAAGTCATTCATGATTGCAAACGAGATAGTGAGGTATCTGATCGGTTTTATTTTCATCCCAGCTTGTACCTTACATTTTGTTGCCGCTATTGAATTTTGTTTTATTTTTTCAGGCCCTGTACTTTCAGTTTGGCATCAAGTTGAACAATGTTGTAGATACCCAGGTGAGCATCCTTAATCACTTGTTAGAAATTTCGACATATTTTTTTATGTCAAATCTAACATAAAAAGAATCCTTATCCATCCTCCACCCTCTGTCCTTAGATGGAGAGAAGTTTAATCTATGGGGACTAAATCGAAATGTTGAGTTTCAGGACCTGTCCATGGTGGGCTGGCTTAGAATGACATTGACATCACTTAGAAATACATCTCTACTTTTTGTGTGTTCTCGTTTGAATTTAACTGTTTCTGATATGTGGCCTGCTTAGGTGGCCTTGAATCCTTGATAATACCTAGAAACAACTTTTTATGAGGGTTGGCCTGGTAGTGGTGCTTCATTGACTTTTACTTCTGTGCCTAGTCGATCTTGAACTTTTATAAACATGTGGTTTATCCTTTTATCAGTTGTCAGAAATTGGAGCTCTCGCTATCTATATTTTCTTGTTAGGCATGATGGTAGATAGAATAATAATATTATTTTTGGCATTCAGATTGCTTATTCGCTGATAGAGGAGCAAGAAGGACGGAAAAGATTGCTAGATGATTATATATCATTCGTTGGCCTCCTTGCTGATCCACGCTATTGTGGTATTACATTATATATTTCGTGGTATCCGTTGAAGTTTCTGTTTGTTATCATATTTCCATATGCTTTCGGATTTACATTGATTTGATGAAAATAACCGATGCTTTTGTCTTCCAAGAGTTTAAATTAATCATAAGAATAATCTATTTAAAAGATCATTCTTCAAGTACTGGACCCACGTATTTAATGTTATCTGATTACATTCCAAAAGTTTTCTGGATGACAGAATTAGATATGGGGACATGATGAATTGGATTGTTAGGTTTAGATCTTCCCAGTATGGCTTCAGTTTTCATTTTAGAGTTTGATTGCAGGAATATCTTATCTTGAGAAGGAAGAAGTTCGTTTCCTCCTTAGACAGGTTCGTTTCAACATCATAACAATTGTTCTTGAGTTCTTTTATTATCTTTTTCTCCCTGTCTTGATTTTCCATATAAAATACATTGAAGGTTAAGTCGGTGTGATGGTAGACGGGGAAAATGATTATGAGATTACAGCCTGATGAAAAAGGTTTTGAATCACTCTGAAGTGGTTTACACTTAGATTATCAACAAAAGAGCATTGGCCATATAACTTAAATTTGCATAGTTTGATGTTGATTCATAAATTCTTTACACATCGTTTTGAAAAGGGTCTTCTGTCAATGACATTTATTTAATATACGTACAGGATCCCAACTTTTGGACCTACAGACCTTTATCTGAACAGATGGTCCGCGCAGCTGCAGATGATGTCCGCTTTCTTCTGTATATCTATTACAAGATGATGGAGAAATTGAATCAACAGTCATTATGGTCACTTGCAGTTCGTGGTGCGCTCTACTGCCGCTGTTTTTGCATCAGCGATAATAATTTTGCAGACTGGCCATCTCTCCCCCCTATTCCAGGTCTTGAATCTTCTTCAATATGTATGCCACACAACTATTACTTAAAGACTACAAAACTAGGTGAAACGTTCTGCATATAACCTAGGTTATCGAAAATGCTGAGTTATATACAAGCTTAAAGCTTTATGTATGAGGCTAGTTTGCATTATTCAAATCCAATTAATTCTGCCACTAAAAATTATGTGCATGTCGTCCATCAATCAGTGTTCGTTATGTTAATTTTTGACAGATAAGAATCCTCCATAGTTTGTCTATACAGTGTACATATAATTGGATGCTAATTCGGATGTTATTTCTCCTAACAGATAACCTTAAAGTGGAGGGCAATGCTCCAGAGGAAGAAATCCTTTCAGTTCTTGATGTTCCTCCGGGAAAGATGGGCCGTGTCATCGGGAGAAGAGGATCTTCCATCTTGTCAATAAAAGAGTCTTGCAAGTACAATCTTCTCTCTATCTTTGTGTGTTTCTCCTTCTCCATCTGTGTTCCGCTGATCTCTTTCTTGCCCCCTACATTATATTTTTATGTTATTATTTTACAGTGCTGAAATTTTCATGGGAAGCGATAAGGGTCCGCCGGATAAGGTCAGTCCATCGAATCTACATGATTTAGAATAGTTGTTCGAAGTAGACGCAAAAAATTGATCGAAGTTTGTGGTGTATTTTTTTCTTCTCCCCGGAATGCAGGTGTTCATCATCGGACCAGTGAAGCAGGTGAGGAAAGCAGAAGCCATGTTAAGGGGGAAGATGATGGACGTGCAGTACTACTAGAAACCCATAAAACAAAAACAAAAACAAAAACGTTTATGATGTTGTCCTCTTCAACCCTTTCTGTAAAATAAATAAAAATACAATCTAATAATTTCCAGCTGCTAGATGTCATTATATAATTGGAGGGATACTCGGAAAAAAAAAAAAAATTCATTCTAATGTATAATGATATGTGATGTACCGTCTTGTGCTCCAGTTACACTCTACACACAATGCCCTGACATCTAAATCGATTGATAAAGCAATGTAAAACTAAGGGCGTAGAGACAATTATTAATAAGGCATGTTTGGTAGGAATTGCTTGTTTAGAAGCTAAAGTAGATTAGATGAAGGAATGTAAAACTAAGGGAGAAGAGAATTAAGATTAAGGCATGTTTGGTAGCAATTGCTTATTTAGGACCTAAATTAAAGCACTTGCCTAATGTTGCACGTACAAGTGCTTATACAGGAAAGCACTGGATTGTTTACAGAAACTTAGAAAGTCTTGCAAGTGCAATTCTCCCTGTGTGTGACTGTCAGGATGTTCGGCAGTTCACGTTCTGAATAGGAATGCAAGAATTGCCAACAGGATCATCTCCGGATCCATTTGGTGACGATTCTAGAAATCCGTAAATCGTGTTGTTCATTGTACAGCGTGTGAACCGTTTTTGTCAGATACTATTTGTATTTAATTTTAAATAAAATATTAAAAATAATTTCTAACCGTACGATGTACAATAGCAAATATATCCTCATAAAGAAGATCCGGATTACAAAAATTGGAAGAAAAAAACTGTTCGGTTTTTTCAAAACTACTTGCCGTAATGTGAAAAAAAACAACTATGAAAAAAATCAGGTAAATATTTGATAAATTATAGTGCTAAAAGCACAAAACAAAAAGAAGGGGTTAGAATTATTAATATGAAATTTTTATTAATTGGTATTGATCGCTTGCCTCCAATAATAATAAAAAAAAACACTTTTCAAAAAAGTATTTTTGCATTCTGCTATTTTTTATCCATAATTTTGGAAAGAAAAAAAACATCACTTAAACTTTTTCATTTACTGAATATAATCAAGATCCCAACTTTTTTTAAAAGCTGTTTTTTTATAAAAATTCAAATAACCACAAACCATAAATTGTACCACGCAACAGATACCACCGAACATTGAAACAGAAATTCTGAACCCAACCACCAAACAATTCCACAAGAGTTCGGCACACCAGAGCCGAACAGAAAATTGACTTGGGGAATTAGAGGGAGCTAATAGAGACGGGTGTTTCCCGTAACCATGGCAAACTGATTACGATATACTTGTTTCACGACAAAATCAACATCTAGACTACTACCATATAGTTTCACAAGATTGGAGGACTTAATCAGAGAAGCTGTTTGCAATTATCCACTGGAATTGATATAAAACGCGTTGCAATCATCTCGATTCATATCAATACATTACTCAAATCACAGTTTTCCGCTGATGAGTACGAACACAAACCAAGCACACCAAAACACACAACTACCAATATTTTGGCCGAGCAGGCAAAAGAATATGTAGGCATGAAAATGGCGGAAAATAATGAAATTACTTTTGGAATCCACCGTATTGGTATTGCTGGTTGCCGCTGCTGAGACTTGAGAAGAAGTCGTCACCTATTCCTTGTGAAGATGGGAACCCCGATTTTCCAAGACCAGTCCCCGAACCCATTGCTCTTCCCATGTAATACGAAGTTGGGGGCCCCTTCTCTCTTTCATCGGTTCCATCAGTCAATCCACCCACAATTCCCACATCCGCCAGATTCACCTTCTTGGCTGCAAGTACATCAAGTAAAGGAGCAATTACAAAAGCGACCTACTCATGCATTGACGTGCAAATACGCTTACTTTGAGCACACGAATAATAAAGAACCAGAGATGTGCCCCTGTATCCCACACTAATGTATATAAAAAACTTATGAAATAAGAACTAGCGAAGATTTATATTTGTCACTTCCACGAGAAACCCACTCGAACATTTACCCAATCAATCCACTTACCGAAAATGAATTAGACTCAAATCAATTACTCCTGACCATATATATCAAGATTACAGATAACCTTAATCCTAACACGACCCAGACACTTGTCACATTTTAAAATAAAAGACCATCTCAATTTTTCCGAATCTCAACTCACAACTTGAAAATAAAGCAAAATTTAATTTCATGTACAAACAAATAAATTATGCTATGGAAGGAAATATTTGAGTTGAGACAGATATACTTACGACCAGATATATTAAGATCAATCAGTCCACGGCTAAGTGAATCAGCCCAAATGCCAGATTTCACCTGGAAATCCTTCTTGGGTGGGGTCTTCGAATCTGCTAAAGATTGTTTCCCCACAATATTGTGGCTGCCATCATTGACAGAACTTTGGGAAGGTTCTGAAGCTGCTGAATCAGAATGAGACGTGAACGCCCCCATTATATCAGATCCATCAAAATTGTTAAGTGGAACGGTGGCAAAGGGATCAACAATGTTGGTGTTTGTTGGTGCAGCATTTGTAGACTTGGTTTCTGGCTGCATAACTGGATCGGGGGTGGCAAAAAGATCAACTGTTGAAGAAGCCGGTGGGGATAGGGTTGGTTGAGAAGCAAACAGATCAACGCCATTCTGTATAAATTAATGATAAAAGATCTTTGTTAGCAAAGAACTTCAGACCCTTTTGAGTAATAAAAAACACTTAAATGGATAACCCTAAAATCAGTCATTTGTTTCCCAAAATCGCACAGCTAATACATTTTCACATGCTTAAGCAAAAAACTTCTTCAAAGTTTGCATAAATTATGGGGTGTGCTTTAATTTAAACCCTCTTAGTTATGGTGAACATCACAACTGAAACATATGAATGTCTGACCTGAGTTTGAGAACTTGCTCCAGTTGCTGTCTTGGGTGGTGCGGATACAAAAGTTGAGTCTGCAAATGCTCCAGATGCTGCCTGGGGTGGTGCTGCTGACACAAAATCTGCATCTGCAAACAGATCAACGTCCGATGAACTGCTGTTCATAACAGGCTTTTCTTCAGGAACAGATGCTGGAACATCTACGAAGTCGTCCATCAAATTTTGTCCAAATAGATCCACTTGGTTCGAGCTTGCAACAGCAGCCTCTGTTGAAAATAATATAGTACATACTGAAATGTTAAATTATATTCAATAAATCATTCATACTATTTAAAAAACAAGAAAATACAATAATACACGTTCAGTTAAATGTCAGTGCATAATAAATATGATAGAAGAAAAAGCAGGAAAATTTACACCTACCAATAGTATAGTGATATTCATATAAAGTGTATATGTTTGAACAAATAACGTAGAACTCAACAAAAGCTGTACTATGTTCCAAGGCACAACCAGCCTTCAAAAGATCAACACGTTTAACAAATGACACAATCTTGAAAAGCATCCTCAATGGCTTCAGTACATCAATTAATGGTAAAGAATTAAAAAGACAAATGGCATGGAATTGATTGCAGCTAAACAACATTTGCCGATGTCTTCCCCACAAGGCTTCCTTTTAGTTTTACACTAAACTACCAACTGCACCAGAGTTCATATGTACTTACTAGTAGTAGAAGTCCCTCGCGGATCAAAATCGTCATCATCATCAGCAATACTTGCGCTTTGCGTGTGAATTGAACTGTATGTATCAGCTTCATTTGATTTATTTGATGACTTTGACTCACTAGATGATATATCATCCTGACCTCTCCTGCAAGATAAGCATTCTGAAATTAATTTAAACATGATCACATAGCAACAAAATTATTGGGACAATATATACGTGCTTCAGTCTCTCTGTATACAGAGGGCAGGGTGTGTGTGCATCTGTGAGAGAGAGCTGCATACAAAATTAGCTATTAGTGATAGAAACCATCGTATTGCAGTTCTGAGTCTCAGAAGAACCTTTTTAAGTGTTATCCAAAGCCTCTCAGTCTAAAGGCACGTTAGTTTAAGGATTGCAGCCTATCACGAACAGTAAAAATCAAATACCTGCTTCGTGTTGAGCCCTTCTTTGAAGAGCTCTCTCGATTCTCACTTGTAGCCCCACGGCGAGACCTGCTAGAGCTGAACTTCTCAGTCTTGTCTTCTTCATGTCTGTCTCTATAGCTATCCCTGAAACTATCACCAGCAGTTCCTGTACCACCTAGACCTCCATAGCGGTCACTACTCTGAAAGCTGTTATTACCATACGAGGATGAAGTTGCTGAACCTGACTTATATGTTATCCCAGTAGATGAAAGTCCAAAGTACCTAAAGTTGGCAACGTGCTAATAGTTTATAAGATGAAATCTAATCCAAAGATTTCAGAGAAGTTGAAGCAAACTTGAAAACCTAGTCGCCTGAAAAATAAGCTTACTTGTCACGATTTGCAGCAGCTTTGTTTCTAACTTCTTGTATTTTATCTTTATTATTCAGAAGGGCCACTATGTTTTCCGCCTTCTTTCTCACATTTATTCCATTATCTTTCCCACTTGGCTCAACATATTCAAAGCTTGAGAGTGACTACACCAAAAGGAAAAAACAAAAGAGAAATAGAATGTTTTGAGCATATTCAACCATATTCTCGACTTGATAGTTGATATACAAAAAAAAAGTTCAGGCCAGAAAGAAATAGTCCTTACCGAGATTTGGAAAGTATGTTCTATAATGTCATCAACAGCACGTTCAGATCCATGTGACACCAAATATTCTATGACAGCCAATGCCTGATGCAGAAGTTGTTTCAGACATGAAAGGGATAAAAAGGCACATGACCCAACGACGCCAAAATATACTATGCGTAGATCTCTATAAGCATATATTTGCACAGTCCAACTGAATTCTTACCTTATAAACATGACGCCAGTCTTTTCCCGTCTCACTTAGTCTTGTCCATAAAACACTCATAACCATCTGACATTCCGAACTAAAAGATAACAAGAATCAGCAAGTCCGTGTAAATACATGGTCCTTCTAGATTCCGGAAATTGGCACCATAAAAAACGATTTTAACAAGAATCCTTAACAGTTCACTGCAGTTGAAACTCACAATTTTTTAGTGGCCTGTGCAATCTCTGCCAATGCAGAGCCATGAGGACCCCAAGGTTCACTATCTGTTGCATCCAATACCTACCGTATAACAGCAATGAAACAAATTCGGTAAACTAAAAGAAAATTCAAACCGGACATAGCCGCTGATCATATCATCCAGAGTTCAGCCAGTTTAGCTATTAGATTCAAAGAATAGAGTCTATAGACAATAGCTAATGCCAACCGACCGTGGGCGTTTCAAAATTTTAGAAACCTGTTGCAGTGACCTCTCAAAGCTAAAAGACCAAAGGCATAGCTACAATTTCAGCTCAAATGTATCTACAAGGATAAAATCTAAGGCTGAAATGCTACGATAACTATTGAGGACGAAATAACAAATTTTGGTGTTTGAATCCGCCATGAATACAACAATTCGAGTTCAGATCTATAATTTTTGTTACACAATAAGAAATTCCAATGAAAAAAGAAAAATTTCGCCGAATTAACAGTAAATTACCTTCTGCTCCATCTCCGGAACCTTCAAGACCTTCAGATTCACCTCCCTCTTTCTGCACATCAAGATTAAGCAAACAAAATGTCAATTAAATTACAATTGGTATCAAATAAATCGAAAAAAAAATGAGTAAAATCGCAACAAAAACTGACATTTCTCGGACCGTTTGATCGAAGACCTTCATGAAATCCATGACGAATCTGCAAAATTCGGAAATGCGAGATCAGATTGGAAGAAGCAAAATTGCGATTGAATCAGAGCGAATCGGAGAACTTGAAGTCAAATTTTTGGAGGAATGTAAGAAGATTAAGGACGAAATAAGAAGGACCTTTGAGTAGAAAGTCGAAGAGAAAGGAACGGAAAGGATTTTCAGATCTTGGCGTGCGTCGCCAGAAGAGGGAGAGAGAGAGATAAACGGGGTGGTTGTTTTGTGGTTTTTAAATCGCATACAATTGACAGATAACAGGTAAAGCCAACGAGATCCCGCGGTGATGTTTGTGTGAGTTTTACTTTTTCCTTGCCAAAATATACATAAAATACTAATTTGATTTTTAATACAACGTTCTAAAAAACGTTAAGAGTTAGTCGAGCGGAGGATTGGAATCTAGCGTATAGGCGGACTTAAGTAATGTATTATATTTCGTGTAAATAAGTGTGTGTCTATACTTAAAATATATATAGTTTTATCATAAACTACAAAATAGAATCACATATACATTATGAAGTATTGGAACATAATAAAAATATAGGGGAATAAGCATATAATGTGTGTACATTTAAGTATTCAATAAGCTTCTTACAATTTATTAAAAAAACAATAAAATGCAAAATGCAAGTTTTCTATTTTGTCTAATTGAGTTGCAACCGATGCGGGTTTAGACGGGTTAGGCAGGTGCTTAGGTGGTTTAGGTGGGCGCCTCAACAAATCTAGGCGCCCTTTCTTAATTTTCAAACGCCTAGTCATTCATCGGAGCAGTAACTAACTACCTAGCGCTTAGGTGGGAATTTTGAAAATAGTGTATATGCTAAAAAAATTTTTGACTGTATAATAAGTTAATCATAGTAAATTAGTAACAAATTCGTTATAAAAAAAATTTTGAATTTAAAACCCATCGCTTATAACCATCACAAGGTAACCCAATGATTAGAATGAATTTCAAGCCATATTCGACACGACACGTCTTGAGTTCGATTCCTATCACCTGTGAATCACGTGATGGTTGGGGAGGCTGAAATGTTTGTGCATATCTTCTGACCTCCAAAAGAATAGACTGCAATCACCAGCTAGTCCCTTTTAAAAGAAACCACCAATTATAGGTAAATATCAATATACTGAAATACTTATGTATTTCTTATTTTTAAAGATGATTTTATTTATGGTACAAACAATACAATCATAATTGTTTATTCTCTATTTCATCATATTTAAAGGCATTCGTTAAGTTTTGAAGACAGTTTAATCAGCTACATAAATCAAACAAATTGATAATTGATGTCACTTGTTATCATAATCGTTTGTTTATTCAATACATATAAATGACTAAACAGTCTCTAAATTAAAAGAAATTTCCAAAGATGGTATGCGGATGATGATAAAGAGAGTGAGCGATTCTGATTATAACATTTATACAACAAAACGATAATGACACATCATCATTGAAAAAGAAATGAACTTAGTATACGTAAAGAGTCAAACATTATCAATTTATTTTCATACTGATTTCTGTTAAGTAAACACGACAATGTGCAAGAGAATCTAGAGATCATTTTTACGGTGTCATATTGGGTTTGGGAAACTTGAACAGTTAAATTAGCCAGTCGGCCCAAAGTATATTGGGCTTGGGTTTCTTTTAATACAGTCTTCAACCTCTAGGCCTTCGCGTGCCGGTTCATAAACTCTATTTACCAATAAACCGCCGGTCACATTACTTCGTCCAACAAACAAACGCAAGCATCCTATTCGTCCGTCACCACGAACTTCCTAACAGCCCGTTACGGAAATCTCCCTCCCTCCATTTCTCGTTAAGTAAAAAATCAACTACCATTTTCATTTCAGGAATTTTTCTTTGTGGAAATTTCGGTGATTCGTCATTCTTGTTTATTCAACGTACATTGTGTAATTAAAAATTATTATAAATATTTTTATTTAAAATTAAACACTACATAAAAATTAAACGTCCAACATATGATAAATAAACACAATTTACGGATTTTCACAAAAGGATCCGGAGAGGATCCTGTTGGCCACTTCTGGTCATCAACTTTACTCTTCACCAGTCCAACCTTCATCAGAAATCACCCAACATCTTCCCTTCAACGCGGTTTTCAATATTGTCAGTCTGATTTTTTTTTTCTTTTAATTTTCAACTTTTAATTTTTATGAATTTAATTTTGATATGTTGACCGTTGTTTTATTGAATCAATATATATTTTCAAGTATTTATGGGTCAAAAAAATTCGATTTGGTAGCAGGGTTTTTCAAAGTTGGTTGCTTTTTCTTGTTCTGGGAACCGATCCAAGCAAAAATGTTCAAGCGGGTGTTTGGGAAAGCTAAGCAGGAGGCCAATCCCCTGCCCACGATTCACAAATTAAACGAAGTATGAATTTTTTCTTTTTGGGGGGGGGGGGGGGCGGATTTTTTATTACTCTATTTCGTTGTTTTTTGCAGAAATTATGACAATGAATTGGGTTTTGTGATTTTAATTAACTGATAAGTGTTGGGTTTTTGGGATTTTGCAGACACTTGAGATGCTGGAGAAGAAGGAGAAAGTGCTTGCGAAGAAGGCAGCTCAAGAGGTTGAGAAAGCTAAACAATTTACTCAAGCAAAAAACCGAAATGGTAAGAAACCCGAACGGGCTACATTCAATATTTTCGGTTATTCTTTGTTTCGTGTTAGACGATTTGAATGTTCTGTGAATTTGATACCGTATGTGGATATGAAGTATTGAATTTGAACAGAATTTTTTTATATTTGTTGATTTTGATTAGCTTTTAAGAATGTGGGCAGGCTGTTGTATACAATTTTGTTTTCGTGTATCCATATTCGGTGGAGGGACATGTTAAAAGACTAGGGAGAACAAATTGTAGTCACTAATTACCTGCTTAGGTGAATTTTTCTGCGCATATCATGATAGCGGAGCATGATCGTGGGTAGATTCCGTTGAGTGAATTCTGTAGGTTGTAAAAGCAAATGAGTGGACAAGTGTGACCTAGACTTGTAGCGAGATTGTGAAACCTATGTTATTGTGTGGTAATTATCGTTAAATCATATACCTTGTTGCTGTTTTTAATACAGCGGCGATAAAGTGTTTAAAAAGGAAGAGGCTTTACGAACAACAAATTGAACAGCTTGGGAATTTCCAATTGCGCATTCACGATCAGGTGCTTGTTGTGTTGTTTTAAACTCTAATGAAGTTTGATGTGTTGACTGTTTTTGTTGAAGACCTGTTTTGTGTTGGGGTTTTAGATGATAATGCTGGAAGGTGCAAACGCTACGACAGAAACTGTTGATGCATTGAGAAGTGGAACCGCTGTAATGAAGGCCATGAACAAGGCCACGTAAGTTGAATTTGAACTTCGTTCTGTAGAAGTTATAGATTCCGTGGTCCATCATTTCCATAACTATAGCATCATTCTGTAAATAGGTCTTAAATTACTCGTTTCACTTTCCATTTATATTGCCTTGTTTTGAACATGTCTTTGGAGGTTCTTTCATATGAAGCATTCCGTATCCTTTTGTTCTGTGTAGCGCATCTCACCTTTGGCCTGTTTTTCCTACAGGAAAATTGATGATTTGGAAAAAACAATGGATGAGATCAATGACCAAACTGAAAGCATGAAACAGATTCAGGATGCACTGTCAGCACCTATCGGTGCAGCAGCTGATTTCGATGAGGTATTGTCATTGCAAGTTATTAGTTCGTAGATTCAATGCTTCTTTTTTTTCAAATCAATAGTTCAAATTGCAATATTTATTCTCGCAGGATGAATTGGAGGCCGAGCTTGAAGAACTAGAAGGAGCTGAATTGGAGGAGGAGCTTCTCCAGCCAGCCACGAGTGCTCCTGCAGCTCCAGTATATGTAAATCCTGAAGCAAGCAGGCAACCAACCCGACCAGCTCCTCAGAGAAATAACCGTGAGGAAGATGAGCTTGCTGCATTACAGGCAGAGATGGCACTTTAAGCGGTTATATATGTGTATCAGGTAGATCATTTTGTCTTGATAATATAATCATAGCCCTACAGCCTCTACACGACTGTCACTGTCAACTATTGTCAAATTAGGGTAGTTGCACACCGCGGAGATCATATCATTCAAAGCACAAGCATATCATTTTAGAAAAAGTCGTTATGCTGAAAGCGCTATACATGCATGTTATGACAATTGAGAAAGACTTTGAAAGGCACGAGTCCAAACATTTGGTTAACTATACGCATTGTTTGTTTGTTTGATCATTTCATGTGCTGCAATTTGAGTAAGAGTTGTGTTTCTGCAAGCAGTTGACGATCTGCCTTTCGTTATGTTAATTCCATTCATTTTGACGGGTTTCATCTCTCTGCGTGCAGTAGTAACATGTAGTGGGAGACGTTTAATAAACTATGGAGGATGGTGCGAATCTCTCGGACTCTCCAGACTGACCAGTAGACGTTTTTACCGCATTTGATGATTGTGAGGAGACACTGTATAGATAATTTTAAGCAGATGACAGCGTGTACTTTGTAATTTACTCGAATTGTAAAACTATACCGGGAACCTTCTGCCCTCCGATCCCGGTTGAGTGACTAAAAAACCAGATGGGAATACGACGTTATATCTTAGTGATACAATTATGTATGTCCTTTTATGTCAATGTCAATGTTTTTGTTTTCGTCCATGTCAATATCAATGTTAAAATCCATGCATATTTGAAGGTGTAAACGTCGTCGCATGGACGGGGCTACGTGCATGCAAAATATGCAAGGTCATATTGAAGGATTCAATGACAGAGAACAAAGAACTTTCGGTATTGTATGATATTGAAACACAGTCACATGTTATATATACTTACATAATATGAAATAAACGATGGGTTTATACTTTGGAAGATGTTATTAGCACCCAAAAATGATCATTTATGCACTCTACTTTATAAAAACTCTAGGGAAAATCTGCATAGAAGACTACGTAGATGAGTGCTTGCTGACATTTTTTAAGTGCCGTAGCAGCTCCTTATACTTACTTTCCTTTTGGATGAGGGAAATTGATGCAGACAAAGTAGCACTTACATGAAGTATTGTGATAAGATTCAGGCACGAGGAAGTCCAAGTAGTGCATTGGAAAATAATTTTAGCTTTAATAATATTCTATGTACTAGGATTATCCAGGAAGTCCATGTAGTGCAGTGTATTGGGATTAATTGGGTTCATGCATAACATTAACTTGGGTGATGAGTACAATGTATGGAATGGTGGATAAAGTCTATAAATCACTGTAAGCATAAATCTCTTATGTTCTATCAACTAGGGTATTCCGTAAGAATCAACGAGGCATAGATTTCCTTTGTTCTTGGCTATTCTTATCTCTGAGTGTTGACAAGACTTAAGGGTTTATTGTGTTCTAGAGTTTGTTCTCTTTTTCTTATATTATATGCTGCATCGGAAATAAACTTGGAATTTGGACAAAATTTGAAATTTATAAATTGACATCAACTTTATGTTTGGATTCATAAACATAAAAATTTAGAATTTCTGTGTTTAAAAAAATAAAAAAATAAAAATGGAATTCAAGACTTCCATTTCTCAAGCTTAAATTCCATGTAAATAGTTATCATTTTTAAATTTTTACGAAAGTTTAAAATCAATTACAAAAGATACTCATCCTTGAGTGGTCACAATTGCCACTCCCACCACAGTTGCTATCACCGCCACCACTCACCATCATCACCACTTTCGCCACCGCCGCTGCTACCACCACCCACCATCACCACCAATACCTCCAGCTACTAAATCCACAAGTTATAAATTTTTTATGCATATGACCAATAAAGAACTTGGGTTTGCAAATACATTGTATCATAAAGCATGAAATTGGTGTGAACAATGCTTGCAATTAACAAAATTCTCCTACTTAATAGAACAAAACATTAAAAGTGGAGGACCATCAACCCATCGGTCCATCATCATATGATTATATACAAGAAAAAGCAAGAACTTGTATGTATAGTTTTGTTCAAATATTTTACTAATTCAGATTTTAACTTTTAGACATATAACAAAAGTTGTCCATGTTGCTAATGGCATCTATAAGATTATCTTTTTTTCCTTTGACTTGAGATCACTCTGTCTGGCATAAACTAGAATTTTGAAAGGGACGGATGTCCAATCTAACTCATTGATTCGTGCTTAAAAAATAGTAATTTTAGTGTTTTTATTCTTTGAATTTGGATCCACTTCAGACTTCACCATCAGGAATCTAAAGATCAAGAAATTCGGACTGTTCAAAAAAGAGAAAGAGAATTTAGGCCCTTAGTTTGTGTAAAGTAGGTCAACAAAATAAGTTAATATATAAGGACCATCGGATTCAATTTAAGTGGTATGAATACTTCTTGAGCACCGAACAATAAGATTTGGAGAGGATCCATCTTAAGTAGATAAAGATTAAAGACATGATTCTTCACTTGATTTATATCTTAAACAAGAAATGGAGAACAAGGTTGCTCTTCCCTATTTCCAATTGCATTTGCTCCAGTGTGAAACGATGAGAAAAACTCTCCTGCCACGTAAATATGTTATTTCTCTCTTTTCTCATTCGTCAGATTCATTACTCAGAAGATGAGCGATAAAGATAAATACATCTCCAAAATAGTAAGTATTATTTCTCGAAAACGAGGGGCACTTCACCAAAGGAATATTCGTGCAGACAAAATGCCACCAAGAAGCAGATAAACAACATTCATTATGTTGCAATTTTTAGAGTTGAATGTGAAAACATGAGAGAGGCAGATAGAAAACAAAACTTTAAGCCCAATTTTTCTAAACCTTTCTTTTATTGGAATATAACCCTAATTAAGAAACTTAAATACCAGATTAAAGCTTTAGCTTAGCTTTGGTATTTGTCAAATAAACCCTAATTAGGGCATCTCACATAAATGGAGCATAGGCAATGTCAAATAGTTTAACGTCAATTCTCATGCAAACATTATAAATATTATGCAAAAAATATAAGGTGACAGAAAGTTCATGAAGTGTTCAACTTTTGAGAAAATTTAATTGGTGTTTCTAATTAATCTCATATTTTAAGGTGATGACTAACAAACAACAATGTTTTATAAAATTATGGTTTCGAAAACACTGATGACTAACTAAATATAATGATGTTAATAATTGAAGTGATTGGTGAGGCCTAAACAATGGCTTAGCCTTAGCACGAAAAAGTCTTCACAGACAAATTGGAGTGGAAATTTTAAAATAATTGTGTCCTTTCGATTCTTGAATGGTCAGACTTCAGAGTACTTGACCGTACAATTAACAACTTGATCTAATATTACAAGGGAAGGAGATTCATTTTGAATTTCACTATCCAGAGCTCGAGACCAGGTAATCTGAATCATTCAAATTGAATCCAACGATTCCTATTAACATTCTGCTTACCACTTAAACTAAGAGTTCTAATTTCTCTTTCATACAAACTAAGAGCACAAATTTTCTAATTCTTATGCTTCAAAAACTAAGGTCAGGAGAAGATTCAAATTTCAATTTCAATGTAAGGTAATATATTGATTTGAATCACAGCTTTCAAACTGTGGCATTTGACCTTCGGCAGCACACTGCGCATGACTAATTAAAAGCCTACAATATTATGTTACTGCATGCTGCGAGTCTTGTGACAAATATGTTACAATGTGTTAATTTGCTGCTTAAGAGTGAAAATCCAGCACTCCATCGCGTCACATCTCCAGCTCTTTTCAGTATCTCTTGTAATCTAACCGCGATATAAAGAGAGAGATATATCCTCGAGCACAGTAAAAAATCTATGTATCCTCAACTTTCAAAGGGTTGCAAGACTGGCAAGGTTCGGTCTGAATTGATTGTTTCTCGATTTTGTTTTTTGCTCTGTATTGGTACTGGTTTGATACTAAGGTGCTTTTATAAAAAGTGGGTATCAAAAAAATTTGAGCTCAAAAAGATGTTTGGTAAACACTTAAAAATAGTTTATTTTCACAGGATGAAAAAAGCTGAAAATGTAAAGCAGCAAAATTGAGCTTATTCTCATAACACAGTAGAAACAGTTTTTTTTCAAAGCACAACAATACCAAACCAGTTCATATGACGGAAGGTGAAAACTGTGAAATATCCGAGAATTGAAGAATGATTTTTTTCTTCTTGACAATATTTCTTTTCCTTTTTTACCATATATAACCTTTGATTTTTACCACTTCAAAGTCCCAAACTTGCAAACATGATGTACTCTTATGACTGTAAAAATCAATACAGCTAGGGCAGAATATCTTTTATGGTTATTGTGTTGAGAGGGACATGAACTTTGAATTGGCCAGACTCCCACACAACTTTCATGACCTCTGACCTACAAAGGAAACAGGCAAACATGCTGAGGCCATCATGTTGAGAAACTTCTCAGAACCCATCGATGGCAAATTTGAGAAAGTTGAAACCTTCAACACACAAACACAAACACACGGAATTCCAGTCGCGTGACGTGAGAGATACATAGATGACGTGACAATGGTAGATATAGAGAATGAAAGATTAATGCATATTGTTCATAAGCTAGTCATGGACAAATTTGATTAACATTATATGTTTCCATAAAAACTAGAACAAGTGAAAGACAGAAAATTAAAGCATTTCTAGCTAGCTAGTTAGCGATTTTTCTTCCCCAATTCCTATCCGAATTCTCTGCTTTTTGCTTCTGTTTTCTCTAACCCAATTCATTTCTTCCCAATTTGTTACAAACCCTTTTGACTCAGATCAATCCTGTAAGTTTCAGCTTCAAAAGAAATCACCAAAATCTGTGCATCCAGTTGGACCAACTTCACTGGTTTTGTCTCCAAAACACATGCCATAATGGTTGACATTATTATCATAAGCCACACCAAATCCATAATCCATCAAAAACCCATAATCCTGATCAAGATAACGATTCCCAGCTATGGAAGATGAATCCGAAACGCTTGATCCCTCCTGAGACAATGAAACAGTAGTGCTGTAACTCCCCCTTGACCTTGCACCGAAATCCGAAAAACCCGACAGCTTGGGGTTGTATAACTGATCAGGGTTTAAGCTCATGGTCTGGTTATCTGCACTCAGTCCAGAATTCACATCATATAGCATCTGCAATGTGGATGGAACTTGGGTTTGGGAAGTCCAAAAGGTAGAGTCTTGGGGTTTCTCGGCTTCTGGGATTCCAGAAAAATTGGCATTGTTTGCAACTGTGGGCTCTCTGCTGCTGATATTCTTTATCTTTCCTCCCAAAAGCTTCTTCTTTAATTTGGTGTTCCAGTAGTTCTTCACATCATTGTCTGTTCTTCCAGGCATGTAAGAAGCAATGACTGACCATCTTAAAAAATTGGGGGAATTTAAAAATTGCAAATAAGTTAGAAAATACTGATCAAATTAAATGTTGCGGATAATAAATTAAGATATTTTAAAAAATAAAAATAAAAATAAAAAACATTGAAAACTTGCCGGCTTCCCATCTGGTTGTAGAGGTTGCAGATAATGCTGTCCTCCTCCTCAGTGAAGCCACCGTGTTTGATGTCTGGCCTCAGATAGTTCAGCCACCGCAGACGGCAGCTCTTCCCGCACCGCCTCAGGCCTACAAACGGTACAAAAAGTAATAAAGTTCAGAACTTTTTGCAGAGATGGCAAAGAAAGCAAAAGCTGCAAAACCCTTTTCTTATTTCTCCACAGTTTTCATTCTTTGAGCTCAAAAGATGGATTTAGAGAGAGAGAGACCAGCTTTTTTGGGGAGATGAATCCAATTGCTGGCGGTGCCATCACTGCCATGAGACTGGAGGTAGGACTTGAGAGCTGCGTCTTCTTCCGGAGACCACGGACCTCTCTTCACGTTCTCTTTGTCACAGCATGGAGTGCGTCCCATGGTTACTTATTGTGCTCCCTCACTTACTCCCCAAGAACCAACCAGAAGGGACAGAGACGACAGAGGAAAAAAATCAGACACGCAAAATGCAATGGGTTTTGGTGGAGGAGGGGGTTTATAAATATGGTGGCACCTTGAAATAATTAAATAAATAAAAGGCTTGACTTCTGTACGGATATCCATATTTTTCAATTTTAATTGTAATATTTTATGTATGATTCTTGTTTCTTGCTTATGAAGATACATGACCAGTCAAACGGATGTGTATTTGACTTTGTTTTTCAATTATGGAGATGAATTACCGTTAAAAGTTTGGTGTTACGATGTATTTTCTTTTATTTGTAAGTGAGAGATTTAAAGTTTGATTCTTTTGTTAATATAGTTTGTTTCATTTCTGTAAGTTAAAATATTGTCTCGTCAAAAAGTTCTAACCGGAAAAATATTATTACGTGACACTAAAACACTGTTACAAGATGTAACTAGTGTACTCAAAGTATAATACGCGTATTAATTATTAATCTTACATCCTAGTGACACATTGGTTAGGACACCATGAATACGATATTCATTCCAAATTGAAGGTCCAAATGTCCTTTAATTTGGTCGAATTTTATTAGCTTAATTTTACTAACACTTTAAAAATCTAATTATGCATCCCGAACATTCTATATTTAAAAAAAAAAACTCATATAAAGAATACATAATTAAAATTTTAGAATACCAACAATAAATCTCCTATTTATTAACTGCATGTGTTCTAAGCTATCGTCACAACACATGGACGTAGTCAGCAGGGACAGGCAGCCAAAGAGGAACAAAACCCTACTCTCTGATTTGCTCCACTTACAAAGTTATTATTTATTAGTCGTAAAATGTGCAATGTTTAACAACATGCTTTGCAAATGACGTTTTACTGCAATGACAGAAAGTAATTATATATATCTATTTTAGTGTAAGTTTCATTACCATCAATTCCCCACCTCCTAATAGTTAACAATTTAACCCACTTAACTTTGCAATAATCAAATGACAAGAAATTGGTGGCTAATTAGTAAGAATAAATGGTAAATTGGAACTCAGATTATAGTCAGCTTTAGCTCTTGATGATATATATAATAAGAAAAACTAACAAAAAATCTAAAAAAACTTTCCTTTTAATGAAAATCCCTTTTTAAAGGTATAGTGAACAGTACCAGGGAAATGTATAACTATGGTTTTTCGTTGAAAGTAAACAGTACCGATAATGTTTTGTTAAACCTCCTCATATAATATTGTTGAGTCTTTATATATAAGAAGTAGATTAATGTTGATGTGACATTATTGTATTCCATAAACATTATAATCAGAATTGTTCATTCTCTTTATTTTTATCCAAAAGATCAATTTTAGAAGAATTCATTTAATTTGAAAACAGTTTAGTTATTCGTATTAATCAAACAATTTCCCTATTTAGTCATGTATGTGAATCAAATCAAATGAACTTTTTAAAGTGGGGGTTTGTACAATCGACTTTTTCTCTCATTCCGTGAGAGAGCTTTTCTCTGCTTGAGAGTTCTTCCCCACTTTTGGTGTAAGGGTTTCGATCTTACTCAAAATCAGTAGCGTCAACTCTAGCTTTGGCTGGGATCGGTTGCCAATTTCCTCTTTCTTTTCTTTTATCCTCTTTTCCCATTTTCTACTATTTTTCTCTCTCCTCCTTGTATTGATTTGCCCTTATATTCTTACCTTGTTGACATTCCTTTTCTTCCTTCATCCGAGTTTCGATCTTCAGCCATACTTGCCTTAGAGATGGTGCGTAGAGTTTTGGTGCTTCGACTGACTCAAGTGTTACCTTCTCTCTGTCGTCTGCCGTGCTTGGCAATGTTGCTCATGGTGTTTCATGGGTTTTTTTTCATGATAGTTGCCTGATTTCCTTTAGTTGTTGGTTATCTTTACTTTCTGGCTACGATCGGAAAGTGGATTGGGATTGGATGATGAGATCATCGAGGCGATGTTTGGAGGTGGGCATGTCTTTGTGCACGTCTAGAGCACAGTGTTGGAGGAGACAGTAGCAGCGGACTTCTTGTCTTTTTTGTTTTTTTTGTTTTTGGGCCTCAGTTGTTTGGTTGGCCTCTTCTTAGTTTGGTGTTTGGGTCATCTTTGCTTGTTTATGTTCTGGGCCTTTCATATGTAAATATGTTTTTTTTTTTTTGTAGTTAATAACAATTTCCTTGGCCCAAAAAAAAAAAAGTAGGAGTTTCTACTTTTATTTTAGTAAAAGTAATTTTACTATTCAAAGTAACCAACTAAGGTAAACTTTGATGGCTTGGACCAACTTACATTTTAACAATTACAACAAGGTAGCAAAAATGTGTGAAACATGGAGAGATTTTTTAACAGGGCTTGGTACATCAAGTGTAATAATAAAATTATAAAATTAGTTAGAGATTTTTTTTAATTTTTTGCTAATTATATTGTTACACTTGACGTATCGGGTCGTGTTCTAGGTACATTAAAAAATCTCAACGAAAACTCGACGGTGGTGGCTGCTTTTTGCTCTCTCTCCTTTTGACTTTGTATTTTGTTTTCTTCTCTGATTTCAGTCTTAGATTCCTTGTCACGGACTCAAGTGGTTTCATGTTTATATTGCTTATTTGGTAGCTCTACAAACTGTCTACATCCAACCAGATCACTTTGAAGTGTTTTTTGGTATACTTCTAGGTTATATTTATGTTTGTGCATGTGTATTTGTTTCTTTCCTCTTACGCTTCGCATGTTTGAGCAACTCTGAAGGTAGTATATACGAGATTGAGAAGAAATAAGGCAAATTCCAATCCACAACTCAAGTGACAATTAAATCAAGAAGCGTCGTAGTGTCAGGTAGAAGTCAACCGGTTGATGTCTAGATCTAAAGTTCAATGAACGGCTGTTCTACATAAACGAACTCCACAAACATTGTGAGAACTGGCTCCTTTATAGTTGAGTGAGAATCGAACCTGGACATCGTGGTCTGCTATTGCAGCTCTTCCGCGTTGCCAAACGTAGCCTTGGGTCAAGATAGGAGAATTTGGAAATCTTATTGGATTCAAATGGTCCGATCCATCCATCCATCACCGCACATGGAGAGAACGATCTCGCAGTTCTTGGTCAGTGAAGATATTTGATAACCCGACGGCCCAATTCTCTTTGGGGCCCAGGATCTGCAGAACCACTGTGATCTAAATATAGTTGACTTGGGCTGGGCTATAGATGTATCCGTGTGTATGGTTAGCCCAATGAAGAAAGCATTTGATATTCGTGTGCACCGAAGTCCTATCAGGAGATTCTTCAATGTCAGTAATTTTGAAGAGAAGAGAGAGAAGATTAACGTAATAGCTCACTGTATAAAGATCACTTCTACAAAGAATCAGTAACATATGAGATTGTTTAGCCATCGAACTATATAAAAACAAATGAACGGATTCGGTAAATGGATTACAAACCGCTTATTTATTTGTTATAATTATTTGACTAAACAACCATAGTTTTATTTGATTCTTTGTAGAAACTTATCTTTAGAGTAATATAATATAAACTATGACAATCACAAATACGAAATTCTGTAAATCGGCCGGTAAGTGAATTGTGGAGCTCCTCCTTAATCTTGAGGAGCGAAGTCTTTCTCGTCCCATACAATATGACAGTGAAACAATCAAAAGAATGTCGCTTTTTATGCAGACTTGTATATCTATATTTTGGTTAGGCGATCAATGTCATGGTATCAACCAGCCATAGGACAAGAGTTAAATTCGGATTGTCCCCACCTGAGAGAAAAATTGAATTTTCATATACATATATATATATATATATTGAATACTTAATATTATGATCTAGTAGTATTTCTCTTTATTTGTAATTTATAAGTAAGATATTTTAGGTTCAATTCTTTTCGATACTATGGCTAACACATAGTGTAGTTTAGCCTAATTCTCGACCCCATAGTGTAAATATTTCATATTCAAAAATAATAATAAAAAAATAAAAAAATAAAGGTTTGTCTTCGTTCCATGATATTTCACACGCTTCTCCCTCTTAGATTGGTGTATTAGAGACCCTGATGCTAGTAAAATTGGTTAAAAAGTATGAACGATCGATAACCGTTGATTAGTGTGAATTCCACCATAATTTTCTTGCCGGTGAATAATCGAAAATCATATGAAATGAATACACAAAAGTTGGATATGTGTAGTAAGTGCCAACATGAACTATATGCATCTTCCTCCACATCCAAATCAATGGAGTTTGCATAATTCCATTCGTAACAAGTACAACTAAATGGAATTAAAAAAAATAAAAATGGCTTAAAAACTTTGAGTTTTAACTACAAAATAAAGGGTAAAGTGAATAATACCAGGATTGACTTTTTAGTGTAAAAATATGATTTTTCGTTAAAGTGAACAATACTATGAATTTTTTTTTGAAATTCCCTTTTAAAAATGGAATAGTAATGTAAAAATTAAGAAGATAATGCTGAAAATTTGAACCTAAGTTACACCTACTCCTATGCTTAGCTAGAAGATAATAGTAAATCCATCAAGATGATGTTTACATTATTTTTCCAAACACAACTTCCATTAATTTATATTTTTTTGTGACTTCGAAAACAAACTTAATAGCTAATCATGACGAATTTAATTCACACAACCCATCATTTTTATATAAGATAAAAACAGATATGGATAACCATATATTTATATGTAGATAAGCAAAGCTTTTTATCTTAGGGGATCTTCATATGTCAAAAGAAAAAAAAAAGTTGTGGGCCCATTAAACATTAAACTTTAACGATTTAAACTATCTATCTTTTAAGTTTTCATATGGATTGTCATTACAAAAAATTAGTTCAATTCTAAACATTTTTTTTTTAAATAAACGATGTTATCCACATTAAGCGAGAGGGAGTGGGTTTAGCCTCATATGGACTAACAATAAAGTGATTCAATTTTGCTTTTGACGAGAATCGAATCTAAGACCTCTCACTTACAAATGATTAATTAATCCGAAACTATTTACTCATATGATTGGTGTGATAAAATTTCAGTGTTCATAAAACATTGTGTTCAGCAATTACTTTGAACTTTTTTGCTAATATTTTGTAAGGATAATCTATAAAGTTTAAATTGAAAAATAAATGGTTTGGATCGTTGAAATTCGATATATAATGGACATCACAATTAGTTCCCATTTAAAAATAAAATAAAAAATTAGAGATCCTTTGGATGTAGATAAGAGCCGAACTTGTCCACATCATTCTATGCAACCACCACATTTTCAATCCAAAAAATAAAGGTATCAATCTATTTTCTCATTGCAAGCAACCTAACACCCAACAAATAGATGGCTCAGAAGGGAAAGTTGATCCAAAGATTGGCATATAATTCTCTCAATCTAAGCACGATTGCGACAATGCATGATACATTGGGAGGGACTTAGGGTCCCATGCAAAGTTTACCTAATCAAGGACGGTTGAGGAATGCTTTTTTAGAAACACGACTGTTTATAAGTGATTTTGCAGGAAAGTGCTTTCTAGAGGTGTTTTTATAATCCAAAAGCACTTTTGAGTTTCTATGACAAGTGTTGCGAGAAGTGCTTTACTTATTCGAAAGCACTTTAAATCTTACCAAACATATTTTTATATGAGCAGTAAGCGTGCGGTGAAGAATGTTGAATGAAAAGATGAGGCGGATGAAGAAGTAATCGTATTTAAGTTTCAAAAGCATTTAAAATGTTTTCTTGAAAAATAACCCATTATGTGTTTCTTGCATGAAGTAGTTCAAGTGTTTTTTTAAGATAAACTTGCATTTTTACTAAGGATTAATCCCAAAAAATATTTTCACTTTGCATGAGGAAGTATTTAAATAAATGTTTTTATAAAGCTTTTGTAAACACAAATACTAATTTTTTGGATAAACGTAGTCGAAAACATTTATAGCTATCAACCTATCCAATATTTCTTCAATAATCTGGATCATGAAAAATGAATAGTCAAAATTAAATTGAAAAAATAATATTAGCCGAAATACTAATAATACGAACTATCGAAGACTTATCCAAACAGTTTTTTTTTTTTTAACAAACGATATTATGTATACTGAGGGGAGGGGTGAGCTTAGACTCATAATGAGCTAATAATAATATGGTTCAAGTTTGCTTTTGGCAATAACCGAATTTAAGATCTCTCATTCACGAATGACGAAGAATACTACTAGATCGTAGTATTAAATATCTACTTACCCAAATGATTAGAAAGCTTTTCTTTCCCTTTTCAAAACCAATTTCAAACAAAGTCGTTGTATGTAGCCAAACAGAGCTCAAAACACAAACTAGAAAGGGTTTTTGTGATGGGAAAGCTTTTGATGGTCGATACACCCACGAACTGAAAAAAGTTTTGAGGAGCACGTCACTACATGATTCCTCCCTCCCCACCCAACTAAAATGTTCCCCTGGTTCGCCGAAGACGACAAAATAAACGAAGCCCTAAAAGTAGGAGAGAGGATCCTCGTTGGATTATTTTTGTGAGAATCTTCAGGATCTTTCAATTACATTCGTTTATCATATATCGTACGGTCAGATTTTGTTAGATACTATTTATATTCAATTTTAAATAAAAAAATTTACAATAATTTTTAACCGTAAGATGTTCGGTGAACGGATGTGATTAGAGAATTATCAAGATCCTCATTAAGAAGTAGGTACCACCGTCCACTTTGTCTGCCCCCTTTCATTTTTTTAATTAAACCCATTCATTTACTAATCCTGCTTCAGCTGTTGCACTTACTCTTATTGAACTCAATAATCCATATCTACATTACTTAATTATGGCCTTAATGACATTTATTAATCACCAACAATACTTGTAGAGTTTGATTACTAAGAGCATCTTCAAAGAAGATGTCAAAAAGTTCACATCAACAATAATGGTAAAAAAAAGACAAAACTAGTGTTTATCAATCAAAATGTCAACTCCTATGTGGCATGACATGAAATAACAGCATATGGGGTTACTGTCAAAGTTGAAAGCAGCTTCAAATCTATTTTTAGTGGGTACTAAACGCTTTTTATAATTTTTGTTATTATCTTTTGTTTTAAAAATACTAATTGCAATTATGGAAAGTAAATAATGCAAGTAATAATAGTTTAAATTTGACATATCGAATGGAGAAAAAAATTTACAATAATTTCTGACCGCAAAATATATGATGAATAGATGTGATTAGAGGATTCTCTAGATTCTCCTGGAGGAAGTAGGAACCACCGTCCACTTTGTCTGCCCTTTTCATTTTTTTAATTAAACCCATTCATTTACTAATCCTGCTTCTGTTGTTGCACTTACTCTTATTAAACTCAATAATCCATATCTACATTACTTAATTATGGCTTTAATGATATTTATTAATCATCAACAATACTTGTAGAGTTTGATTACTAAGAGCATCTCCAAAGAAAATGTCAGAACGTCTACATCAATAATAAGGGTATAAAAAGATAAAACTAGTGTTTATCAATTAAAATGTCAACTCCTATGTGACATGACATGGAATGATAGCAGAGGGAGTTATTGTCAAATTTAACAGCAGCTTCAAATCTATTTTTAGTGGGTAATAAATGCTTTTTATAATTTTTGTTATTATCTTTTGTTTTAAAAATACTAATTGCAATTGTGAAAAGTAAATAAAGCAAGTAATAATTGTAACATCCCACATCGCCCAGGGGAGTGATCCTTAAATGTATATTCCCATCTATACCTAGCACGAGGCCTTTTGGGAGCTCACTGGCTTCGGGTTTTGTAGGAACTCCGAAGTTAAGCGAGAAGGGGGCTAGAGCAATCTCATGATGGGTGACCCACTGGGAAGTTGCTCGTGAGTTCCCAAAAACAAAACCGTGAGGGAATGGTAAGCCCAACACGGACAATATCGTGCTACGGTGGTGAAGCGGGCCCGGGAAGTGATCCGTCCCGGGCCGGGATGTGACAATTTGGTATCAGAGCCTAACCCTGGTCGCGTGTGTGCCGACGAGGACGTCGGGCCCCTAAGGGGGGTGGATTGTGACATCCCACATCGCCCAGGGGAGTGATCCTTAAATATATATTCTCATCCCTACCTAGCACGAGGCCTTTTGGGAGCTCACTGGCTTCGGATTCTGTAGGAACTCCGAAGTTAAGCGAGAAGGAGGCTAGAGCAATCCCATGATGGGTGACCCATTGGGAAGTTGCTCGTGAGTTCCCAAAAACAAAACCGTGAGGGAATGGTAAGCCCAAAGCGGACAATATCGTGCTACGGTGGTGGAGCGGACCCGGGAAGTGATCCGTCCCGGGCCGGGATGTGACAATAATAGTTTAAATTTGACATATCGAGTGGAGAACAAAATTTATAAAAAAAATATACAATAATTTATAACCGCAAGATGTACGATAAACAGATGTGATTAAAGGATTCTCAATATTTTCCAGGAGGAAGTAGGAACCACTGCCCACTTTGTCTGCCCTTTTCATTTTTTGTAATTAAACCCATTCTGCTAATCCTGCTTCTGATGTTGCGCCTACTCTTATTAAACTCAATAATCCATATCTACATTACTTAATTATGGCCTTAATGACATTTATTAATCATCAACAATATTTGTAGAGTTTGATTACTAAGAGTATCTTCAAATAAAATGTCAAAACGTTCACATCAACAATAACGGTAAAAAAAAAGACAAAACTAGTGTTTATCAATCAAAATGTAAACTCCTATATGGCTTGACATAGAATGATAGCATAGGGAGTTACTGTCAAATTTGACAGCAGCTTCAAATCTATTTTTGGTGGGTAATAAATGCTTTTTATAATTTTTGTTATTATCTTTTGTTTTAAAAATACTAATTACAAATATGAAAAATAAATAATGCAAGTAATAATAGTTTAAATTTGACATATTGAATGGATAACAAAATTTACAAAAGATCAATGTGCCACATAAGCCTTCAAATTTAAATTTTGATTTCAAGATTTAACATCTCGTCAGAGATGATCTAAAAACAAAGTCTTATCTCACTAAGTGGGATCATTGTATGAATCCTAAAACGTTGCTGCACTCGATTTTGCATCAAATTTAAATTCTGATTAGTATATAAAATTATTGTTTTTACTTGAATTTGCATCTGTTATTCATCCACTCTGAACTTTAGTTGATGTTATAACAATGAGCAATTCATCTTTGGTGAATTCAGAGGGTGCGTTAGGGATGTGTAAAAGTGCAGTGGAACAGGGCTCCCATTTTTTAGAGATTTCAAAATCTTTGATCCTCTTATATATTATATATGAGTATAAATTTTTTAATTAATTTTTTTTAACTGAAAAGAAAAATCATTATCATATTCTCATTGAAAATTATTTATTATTGTAACATCCCACATCGTCCAGGAGAGTGATCCTTAAATGTATATTCCCATCTCTACCTAGCACGAGGCCTTTTGGGAGCTCACTGGCTTCGAGTTTCGTAGGAACTCCAAAGTTAAGCGAGAAGGGGGCTAGAGCAATCCCATGATGGGTGACCCCCTGGGAAGTTGCTCGTGAGTTCCCAAAAACAAAACCGTGATGGAATGGTAAGCCCAAAGCGGACAATATAGTGCTACGGTGGTGAAGCAGGCTCGGGAAGTGATTCGCCTCGGGCCGGGATGTGACAATTATTCATTGTGGATTACTTATGCCAAAAACATTTTTACCTATGAGCGCATTTGTGGAAAGATGTTTTATAAGAACAATATTGGAAATTTTACTAAAAATTGAAGTGTTATATAAAATTAATTAAATGGTATATGCATCATCGATTGACTCAATGCATTTGAATGATAAATGATCTCTAATTGAAGAATAGGTAATTTTTAAATAAAGATTAAAAATTAAACGTTTTTAATTATAAAATTTGTATGATCAAAATACGTTATTTGCAAATAAAAAATAAGCTTATCCCCAAAAAAGGATACAAGTATGAGGTATCATCTTGTTTCTGTTTTGTTTTTTTTTTTTGGGATAAAAAAAAAGAAAAAAAAAAAACAGAATTCTGTTCAAAACCTTCACATCAAAGATATTGATTTTTACAGATAAACCCCTGAGGATAAAAGAATAGTAAAAAACAAGTGGCACAAAAAGTGGATAAATATTTTCTAAAGTGGATAAGGACGAGCTTAACACATGCCACATCACAAATCTAATCACAACACCTGAAAAATCTGATGATATAATTGTTTACTGACAAAGGTAGTGGTGGATATAATCATACTTTACACATCTTTAATCATTTTCTTAATCCATGGATGATAGAAGATGGTCATCGGATTCATTTTGTGAGGATCCTAAGGATTCCTATATTTTAATCGTTCATTATATATCGTACGGTCAGTTTTTATCAGATATTATTTGTGTTTAATTTTAAATAAAAAATTAAATAATTTATGACCGTACGATACACGATAAATGACTAAAATATAAAAATCTCTAATATCTTCACAATTTGAATACGACTGAAATTCAATTCTATAGATGATATTCTTAATTATTAAAATATTTATATTGGACCCACTTTACTGCAAATTATTTATTTTCTATATAATAAGCTTGGAACTCAAGCTTCTACAAGCTAAAGTATCTATTAGATTTTATTCTTTTACAAAAAATCATATTTAAAAAAAAATCATTGATAAATAACAAACAGTTACAAAGTAAGGCCGGCAGAAGAAGCCGCCTCAAAGACAATCGGTAGCAAGTAAATTAACAATAAAATTAGTGGGTTCTTCAAACCAAAAGCAAGAGGTTCCATCCATACGGAGAGCAGAGAGGGCAAGGTAGTGAGCAGTACCATTGCCATGGTGACGGATATGGGCAACCGAAGCTCCAGTAATCCTGAAAGGAGAAGCCTTATAGTCTTCGATAATATGCCCCAAGTTGGACTTATTCAGAAAACTCTGAAGCAGAGCTTTCACGATCTAAAAAGAAAATAATTAAAACTCATTTCCATCGCCAACGACAAGCCTTCCTGGGCAGCCAAAGCTTCCACTTGGAGGGGAGAGAACACAAACTAAACCGTATGGCACAGGCAGCCACAAAACGAACCCCTTGGCTCAGTTGAACGGTTCCATAGGAGGTTGTTCCTAGCATCCCAAATACCCCATAAAAAAGTTTTGTTAACTTTTTTTCCATCATAATTTTTGTTACCCTTCGTAGAATCTCCAGAAAATTTGGCATGAACAAAAATTTTAACAGTAAAAGATTTCAGCGACTGAAATTAGGTTGTGTAGTCTTTTAACTTGATGATCTCTCATACCGTTGATAAATGTGATCCAATATGTTACAATTTATGTATAATTTGTAACACAAATAACACTATTTACTCCTCAATACAGATTCACATTGTTGGTCCATCAGATATTCCGTCAAATTTGTTAAACAGTTCTTATTAAGTTGGTTGTACCGTCAATTTTGTTAACAGTTCTTATTAAGTTGGTTATACTGTCAAATTTGTTAACAGTTCATATTAAATTCGTTACGGTTCATAGACCATTGCTTAGGATATAAAATCCAAATTCATTAACACAAATATAAATCTCACATTAGAATGACTAAAACTTGGTTAATGTAAATTATGTAATTTTTTTTTTTTCCCCTAAAAATGAGGACAATTGGCAAGGCTCGATTGTACACTCATTTTGAACCCAGAGATGCTATGAAAAATTTCACCATACCAGACACAGTTAAACAAACTTACCAGCTCGGAGGATCAAACTCTAAACCTCCCACATTTTTTGTTTATTGAAAAACCGTAATCCGCACTCTTATTACCGGACCAATTGCTGTGGTTAAAAATTATGTAATTCAAATGTACAGAAAACTAAGAACTAAACCGACCGATCGCACCGGTGATTTAAAGTATTTCAAGTAGAAATAGTAAACTTGAGATTTAATAGAGGAGAAAATACAAATATAATTATCCGAGAAAATTTGACATAACATGCGAAAATAGAAAAGGAAATTACAATTACA
The DNA here is from genome assembly GCF_963583255.1 of Pyrus communis. Lineage (NCBI taxonomy): Eukaryota > Viridiplantae > Streptophyta > Magnoliopsida > Rosales > Rosaceae > Pyrus > Pyrus communis. Next base: position 4,325,466 of record NC_084817.1, read on the forward strand.
TTGATCAAATACCCAGCAGCAGCCCCGACAAAATTCTTCTTCATTGTTTTTTTATCTGTACAAATTTGCAAAACGAAATTAACTTTTACACAGCTCCACGTCGACTATTTACGTCAAAAAGCTTCAAAATTAACCGCGCTATTCACACCAAAAGGTTTGAAGAATCAAAAGGCCACCGATTTTTACCGCACCAGCCCAGTAATATGAATCAAAACGGAAAAACGACAAACGAGTCGACCCAGCAGACAGGGTTTTCCACGACTCGTCGTCTTCACGCACACTCACTCGCTGACTAGATCCGAAATCCAGCCCACGTCGGGAGCCGACGTGCCCGAGTCAACTCGTCCCACTCGACCAAGAGAGTTCTCCTTACTCAGCCTCGCGTACATTCTCGCTCGGAGGTCCCTCCCAGACTCCACCCTCTCCATTGCCGGCTCCTCTTCGCACGGCTGGTCCCAGATATCAACCGGGTTTGGTCCGACCCGACCCGTTGTGCGAGTCGGGGTCGAAGGAAGGCTGCAAAGACCGGGTCGGAACGCTGACCCACGTGGTGAAGAGCCGAACCCGGATCCCATTTGGGTCCCCCATGCAGGCGGAGAGTTCATTTTCATCTTAGCAAGCTTGAAGTTTCGCATCGAAGCAACAAGTTTGCTCACCGAGTTACGGCCGAGTTGAGGGCTGTTTGGCGACATTGGCGGCGACTCAGACGGCGGAGATAATGGAGGGGACATCAGGATCGAGGTGGGGGACGAACCAAATGGATACGAGTCCAAAGCTCCCGACCCTTGGGTTCTCGGGCTCTGACCGGGCAGGACCCGGAGCTGTTCGGGCGTGTGGGCAAAGAAGCAGACCCGGCGGTTGCAGCGCAACCCGTCCTTGCATGGCTGGGTCCGGTACCGGGCCGGGTGGAGCCAGCACTCAAAAACACCGTGAGCGAACTCGCACGAGTCACCCTTCGGGCAGTGGCCCTTGCGGAAGTCAGGGCATGCAGCACCGGAGTAGTGGTACTTTCTCGGGTCGCGACGCCGGGCTTTCTCGCCCGGGTGGGCGTATGGACAGTCGGTCCAGTCGTGCGACCTGCCGTGGGCGCACCTCCGGACCTTGAACTCGAACATCCGGAACTGGTCACAGGAGATCGGGTTCATGGGCATGTCCGGGTCCTCTGCCAGCGAGTCAGACTCATTAGACGGGAGGTAACGGTGGAGCGCGGCGAGCGAGTCGAGGAACATTGGGGAGAGCGGGGAGTAGTCTCCTCCGTTGGAGGCATTGCCGTTAGAGTTACCGGAGTGAATGGGGATGGAGAAGGGTGATGTGGGGGTATGAATAACGTGATCGTCAAGTGAGTCCCAGGGAGGAACATGGAGAGTGGGGTGAAGTCGGGTCGGTTCTCCGAGCATCATTTTCGGGTGGGGCTTTGAACCTTTCAGGCTTCGGAGCTTCTTCGGATGCGGAAGTAATAAGTCGCTGAATCGCACTTATATATAACCGGTTTTTAGAGAGAGAGAGAGAGAGAGAGAGGAAGGATAGATTTTTCAATATCATCATTACATGAGTGGTACATCACGTGTTATTAAATAAATAGTAGGATATTTGTTCTAAAATATTAATAACTTAAAAAATAAAATTTCTTATCGTTACCACGTGTCAGTAAACAAATAATAAGATACGTATGCTAAAAAATTAACAATTTAAAAATTAAAATTTCTTATCCTTCTAACTAAGACATATCATCTGTAATATCGTCACAACAAATTTTTTTTATAGAGAGTGCGAGTGGTTAAATAATATCAAGTTGGCCACAAAGTCACATAGTGGGGATTGGATTTAACCGTGGTGGAGTTAATAATGTAACCGCGATCAATTAACTCTTGTAAAATATCTATGGAAAGCCAATGGTTTAACCAAAAATAACTATTTTTTATAACTCCTCAACAATTGGTGGGCATCTAAACAGATATTTATTTGGTCACTTGCCAAATTCGATAAAGTTTCGATTCTCGTCGGATAATAATTTGGTACTTCGACTCATTCAACACAAAGAAACCCTTTTTTTCATATAAAAAGGAGAGGATATGTGGTACTATTTTTTTACACAACTTTTTTTTAGTCAGTATGACACTTTAGGTTTAATTAGTGAAAATGATTAAGACATTCATTTACAGTGAAGACAATGAATTAACACAATTTTACAAAGAAAAACCGTAAAACCCTTACTCCAATGATCATATAGTTTCAAATTGAAGTGATTTTTGCTAGACATGATGATTGATTGAGGGAGGACGTAAAAGATATGTAGTTCAAATCGTTGAAATATATTACAAGATGATTCCCGTAAAAACGTGTATAAAAAATTGTGTAAAAAAATAGTATCACGAATCCGGCCCCTATAAAAAATAAAAGAAATATTTTTTTAAATTGTTTAATTATCTAGTTATTGAGTGTGTTTTAATCTAAAAGCATGCACAAATGGACGATAAGCTTCATGATCAAACAAAAGAGGAAGATAAGATGGAGCAAAGCTTTTGAGCAATGAAATCATGCAACATTCCAACCACTTGGATTATGACTGCATTCTATTAGTACACCGCTACACAACTTATTCATAACAGTTCTATGGATTGTGCATTCATGTCCTTCAGCTACTTGGCTTTATAAGGACTCACGGATCACGATCCTGGTTTGAGTACAATTATCACCCCGGAGTTGAACCCACACGCAGATTTCGGGTCCATCTTTAATCTAGCAGGTCAAGGTGTCAGTGATACAGGTAAGCAAAAATGTAAGAATAATATTTAAGCACTTACTGGTGAGTATGGTCTAGGGCTACATTTAAAATAAAAAAAAAAGGGAATGAATCGTCCGAATTGCATCAACGGCTTGGTTTGGTTTGGTTTGGTTATTTTATTTTATTTTATTTTTGGTGGTTAAATTGAACCCCACCGATCTTAATCGGTTCCAATTTTTTTTAGGATGCTGTTAACCGAACCAGCCCGCATATATTTAATTTTATTTTTAATTATAATTAATACGTATAGTAATATAAATAGTTAGTTATATACGAGTTATCGTGTTTTCACCATATGAAAACAAAATCTGATTAGTTTAAGAGTCCATTTGGAGAAGAACAAGGGGACCATTTGGAAAATGCAGCAGCTGCTGATTTGGTGCTCTCTTTAGGCTGCTTCATTTATTGTTTCATTTGAGCAAGCACTCATATTGATGCTATGTTCTGTAACTTTTGGAAGATAAATGTGTTATGTATTTTCGTTTTCACACAAACCGAGATCTAACCAAACCAACATGTCCATGTTGGTTAACCGAACTGATCGATTTTAGACCCAGCTTAATCGGTTTCGTTTGCAATTTTGGCTCAATTGACTAGATCGGTTTGGTTTCAATTTTGGTCCAAAATCAATCCAAACCAACACATGCTCACCCTTAATATGATCCAATTAAAATTACACATATTTCTTATTTTTGAAAGTCGGAAAAAAAAGTTAAATAACATTGTACTATTGTCTAAAACAACAAAATATTTATTTATTAAAATATTATTTGATCAAATTTAAAAAGTAAGTATTTGTATACTCACCGGTGAGTCTCTGATTTTGACAATGGGCCACGTCTGGGTCAGTATACTTGTCCCGGTTCGTAAATACTCGGGGGAGGGTTACATGTAATTTGCAGACAACAAAATATGTACGGACGGCACGTGGGAGCACCTTCAGGTTAGCACACGTGGTTGGTGGCTTGGGTGTGTCTCGAGGTGGCGGTGACCCGCTTTTGTACTCCCCTGACAGCGGAGGCCTCCGATGGCTTACGCGCGGCAACTGAGGTGGCTCCCCGTTTGCTCTTCCTCGAGATTCTCATGATCTTGTCGAGTCAGTCGCCTTTTGAGGAGGAAATAATTTTTACTATTTACTTTTCCCTATATGTATATAATTAAAGGGGATTATATGAGAAATATCTTGAGACACATCATATTAATTTAGCATTATCAATTTTCTTACTTGTAACTGTCTATACGAGTCTTTTAAATCTTCGAAATGATAGATTATCGTGAAAAAACTTATCATTGTAAAAGAAAAATAAAATAAAATAAAATTCCTTACTAGGAAATGTTGTCATAAAAAAACATTAAACACATCCATAATTAAGCCTTAAAAACGGAACTAATTTCCACCTACTACAAATCTATCAATGATATTACATTTAAATTTCAAATTGTTACCCTAATATTTTTATTATTAAACTAACACATATCTTAGACACACAAAAAAATTACTTACCACTAATATACTAATGGAAGAAAATAAAAATCACCATATGAAAACTTATAGGTACGTAAATATGGATTTAGATTCCGTTCAGATCCTCATATCCTATCCCTTTATCGTACATCATGTGGTTAAAAGTTATTTTGAATTTTTTTATTTAAATTAAACACGATTAGTATCTAACGAAAGCTGACCACACGATGTATAATGAACGAATATAATATGATGATTCCTAAGATCCTCTTTGTGATCCTCGTTCCTTAAATATAAGTACATACAATTGAATCTCAGTTTTCTTTGCAATGCACACAAAAAAAGTTCAATAATTGTAACATAAAACGTAGGAAAATAAATTCAAATGACGAAAATCAAATATTGAATCTTACACCCGGTTTTAATGAGAAGTAGATGTTTTCAAGAATAATAATTTAACGATGATGTTATCCACATACCTATTTTTTATTTTTCACGCACTCTTGTTACTTTATGTGATTTGATTTTTTTCAATTCATTTGATCTAACTGCTGTAAATTGAGAGGTGTGTGTCCACACACCCCTTATTTAATTACTCTTTTATTCATTGAGGGCGGAGCCATGGCATCACATTTTTTTATACAATTTTTGCATACGTTTTTTTGAGCCTCACTCTGTAATTTATTTTAGCGTTTTTGTCTATCTTTTAGAATTGTTCAGCTTTGCAAAAACCTATACAAATCTAAAGCATTAAAACATTCATTTTATCGTGAAGAAAACGTACAAAGAAACCCTAAACTCTTAATCCAATGGTCATGTGGTTTTAGATTTGTGTAATTTATGGTAGACATAATTTTTTTTAAAAGACCTAAAAGATAGACGACTTGGATCGTTAAATCTCTAACCGTTGATGCACTAATATGTCAACAACCAAAATTTATTCACGCAACTATAACTTTTCTTTTAGAAATTATTATTAGCACTCTAAAATTTTTTTTGTTGATTCCGAACTTACATTTTGAGATTAGCTTTTAAATTTTTAATAAAGATTAGATCACATGATCACATTACCCACGCTTTCAAAGAATGTGCAAAAAAGGCAAGCTTTTAGTGTTGGATATGATGCTTGCTAATTTAACTAGGTGCATGACGGTGAATTAGTGGATAATCATTGAGTTCCATGCATTTGGTTGCCCTAATTACGTTACTTAAAGAGTTAATTATGATTTAATGGTGGTTTATAGGAAGATAAATCTCATCGGTCCGCGTTTTAATCCCTCGTGCTTAGCGAATGTCCGGTGGATATGAAACATAAGATGAGATTAACTCACTTAATAAAGTACTAGCCTCTCTGATCTAACGTGTGTGTGAGGCATTTTTGCATCACGGGCGCGTAACGCCCTAAAAATATATTGTTTTAGATATTCTTATATTTTTTAAATGATTATTTTATAAATTGTGGGGGTGTGTCCATCACAACAATTTCTTATTATTTTCAATCATCTAACTTGGTATTTTTTTCAATCATCTAACTCAGTGTAGTTAGAATTCTCTTATATCCATCAGTATCGTTTTACCCCTATATATTGTACAGGAAGAAAATCAAGAGTTGGGTTCCTTAGTCAATAAGGGATTAAAAATGGTGGATTTCATTTTTTGTTTACTATGATAATGGTGTTATCGTTATGCATGCCATATTGTCATATTGCCATGTTCGTTGAAGAATTTAGCAGCATATATTCCTTCCAATTTGCACATATGTGAGTAATCTTTCATACAATTTTTACTATTTTTCCTTTAAAACAACAACGAAGATAAAATGGGAAAACATAAACTATTAAAAAAAAATCTGAAAATATGACATGTAATTTCATTTCTAAATACATGCTGATAACATTTAATGTCCTTAAATCAAAATTTTCAGATTCATAAGTTTTCAGTAAAAGTTATAGGCTAGCTAGGGATGAACTCCTAATATAAGCAAAGCAAAATATGGACAACATGTACATATGTAAACATAGCGTCTACGTGTGAAATCAAAGCCATGCTTGCCACCCATTTGCTTGGACTTGATGCTTTAGATTTTCATAGTTAATCTGCAAGCAATGAGGATAAAATAAGAAGTCTAACTATAATGCACAATCCCAAATATAAAGGTTGTAAGCAATTTAACCTAAATACCTTTAACCTTGACAATTTTCTCATGGCAATACTTTTACTCCAATTACTTTTAGAATACCGAAAGATAAATAATTTGTCAACTTTGAGGTAACAAATTGTAATCATGTTTACGAATTTAAATAGTAAGAAATGTTACCTTAATCTTGTACTTCAACCTTTGTACTTTGAGACGGGGTATGATGCTTGTAAAACTGACAAAAAATACAATTTTATTTCTATTTAAAAATTGAATCCAATTTGAATTTATAGTATACTTCAGTATGAAAATAAGATAAAACTTACCGTATTTAAAAAAGTTGTTTGGTCACTATTAATCTTTTTCCTGCACTCATAAATTGTTTTTTTTTTTAATTTGAGATAATTAATTTGTAGATACTCATTAATGAGTTTCTTTTAATGAAAAAATAAAATAAAATTCATCTATACAGAAGAAAAAATAGAAATTTTCAAGCAAAGAAAAGCAAAGTACTTCTTGTTATAATGAATTTTAAACAAAGTAGCAAAATAAAACAAAGTAGCAAAACATGTGAAAAAAAAAATTTCATACGCAAATAAAATGAAGTATTTACCTTTTTTTTTTTTAACAAATTTTATTTTATTAGTCCCCCCTCTCTCGGTTCAATCACAAAACAGAAACTTAAATTTCGTTTTCTACGTCAGAGGTTAATTTACCTATTTATTTTGCTACTTTCATTATAATAAGGTATCTTTAATTTTATTTGCATATGAATTGTTTTTTTTTTTCACAGGTTTTGCTACTTTGTTTAAAATTCATTACAATGAGAAGCACTTTGCTTTTCTCTGCTTGAAAATTTCTATTTTTTCTTCTGTATAGATGAATTTTATTTTATTTTTTTCATTATAATTTGAGATAATTAATTTGTGGAATGATATAGAGAATACCATTAAAAATAAATAGGTAAGAAATGGTGTTGTACCTAATTTGTTGGACTTTATTCCAAATTCTTATGATGTGAGGAGTTGTTGAAGGTTTTAATTCTTCCATAGCATTTTTCACTTATATATTGAAGGTATATATAATGTTAGAATTTCTTGTAACAAATTTAATAAAGAATTTAAAATACATACTGTCACATCCCGGCCCCGGCGGGACCACTTCCCGGGCCCGACTCCACTACCGTAGCACGATATTGTTCGCTTTGGGCTTACCATTCCCTCACGGTTTTGTTTTTGGGAACTCACGAGCAACTTCCCAGTGGGTCACCCATCATGGGATTGCTCTAGCCCGCTACTCGCTTAACTTTGGAGTTCCCACGGAACCCGAAACCAGTGAGCTCCCAAAAGGCCTCGCGCTAAGTAGGGATGGGAATATACATATAAGGATCACTCCCCTGGGCGATGTGGGATGTCACAATCCATCCCCCTTAGGGGCCCGACGTCCTCGTCGGCACATCACGGCTAGGGTTAGGCTCTGATACCAAATTGTCACATCCCGGCCCGGGCGGGACCACTTCCCGGGCCCGACTCCACTACCGTAGCACGATATTGTCCGCTTTGGGCTTACCATTCCCTCACGGTTTTGTTTTTGGGAACTCACAAGCAACTTCCCAGTGGGTCACCCATCATGGGATTGCTCTAGCCTGCTACTCGCTTAACTTCGGAGTTCCCACGGAACCTGAAGCCAGTGAGCTCTCAAAAGGCCTCGCGCTAAGTAGGGATGGGAATATACATATAAGGATCACTCCCCTGGGCGATGTGGGATGTCACACATACTGCTCATGCTTCTTCTTTTTGCACTCTTTGAGAATCAGTTGGCTTAGATCAGTACTTTTTACTCCAACATATATCTCCCAACCATGTGTAAAAATAGAGACACATATGTTTGGGATCTTATCAATAGGTAGTTCTTTCTTCATTTTTTATGGGTATTATTGTAAATATCCTGAGAATGAAAATAAATAATTTTTTTAATTACCAAAGCACACGAATAGCCCATTAAGATAATCAAAATTGAAACTCATAATCTAACCAAATTCAAAATATTAAAAAATTACTTCAATTTCCTCTAAATTTCCTCTTTTTTTTACTTCCAAAGTTACCAAAAAACTTCACAGTAAAAAACGGAAAATCAAAGGCCTAAATTTTAGGTCCGCAAACTGATAAAATCTTATTTATATGACAAAACCCACCCCGAATGCTAGAAAACAAAGACTTGGGTCACCATCTCGAGTACAAAGTCGGGAATTTTCGAGACTACAAAGGGTGAAATTGGCATTTTATTGCCATGAAAAAAAACCCAAAAAATTATGGCCGTAGACAACGGTGGAGTAACAGTGAAGAAAAATTTCAGAGAAAGAAGGACTGAAATTTAAAAAAATGCAGAATGAAGATTTCAAAGGAATAAGTTAAAAAAACTAAAATTGACTTAGAAATACTAAATATAAACTCATATATACATACTAAAAGCTGCAACATAGTGCATCAAATTCATCACCTAAAAGAAGATAAATTGTAAAAAAAAACCTAGAAACTGAAAAGGCAAATTTAGATTGAGATTTAACCAAATTTACTCAAACCTTTGAACTTTGGAGCGTAATAGAATCGTCTTGACCCTATAACAAAAAGGAGAGTGAAAGAATAAGAAAATTGAAATAAAAAGCACTAAGATTTCACGGAAGATAGATATGAATGGTTGGCAAAAGCCTTTTGAGTCAAGAATCTCACCAAATTAATTCAAATAGCATTGCATGTGAAGAAGGCATGTTACATCCCACATCGCTCAAGGGAGTGGATCATGTAAGCCTTATATATATATTCCCATCTCTACCTAGCACGAGACCTTTTGGGAGCTCACTGGCTTCGGGTTCCGTAAGAACTCCAAAGTTAAGCGAGTTCATGCGAGAGCATTCCCAGGGTGGGTGACCCATTAGGAAGTTCTACTCGCGTAAGTTCCCAAAAACAAAACTGTGAGGGCGTGGTCGGAGCCCAAAACGGACAATATTGTGCTATGGTGGGGTCGAGCCTCGGATGTGGTGGGGGCCTAGGCCGGGATATGGCAATTTGGTATCAGAGCCAATCCCTGGGCGGATGTGTGCCGACAATGACGTCGGGCCCCTAAAGGGGATGGATTGTTACATCCTACATCGCCCAGGGGAGTGGATCTTGTATGCCTTTTATGTATATTTCCATCTTTACCAAGCACGAGGCCTTTTGGGAGCTCATTGGCTTCGGGTTTCACAGGATTCGAAGTTAAGCCAATTCGCACCAGAGCAATCCTAGGATGAGTGACCCACTGGAAAATTCTCGTGTGAGTTCCCATAAACAAAATCGTGAGGGCATGGTCGGAACCCAAAGCGGACAATATCGTGCTACTGTGGATTCGAGAAATTAACGGGGCGGGGCGGGGCGGGTCCAAAAGGCCCAAGAAACAGGGCCCCGCTCGGACCCGTTTCTCCCAAGCCCACTCAATTTTCCGGTCCAAAAGTCCAAGTACTGCGTTGGTTTTGTGCAGTACACTAGTACTTGTACTATATTTGACTTATTTTTTTCACTCATTTCACCTTTTTTTTATTTTTTTTTCACTCTTTCTTTCTTTATTTTTGTTTTATTTTTTTCACTCATTTCACTTTTTTTCCCCCCACTCAAACCTTCTTTTTCTCCACACAATCCCCAAACTCCATTAAGGACAAGAAGATTGAGGACTCAATCGATAGACTGCCATCCAGTGGTTAGACAACAACCAGTTATCGAATGCCGATGAGTTCGAAGACAAGATGGAATTGGAGAGCATCTGCAACCCAATCACAAGGTGATATTATTTAGGTTTTGTGAACTTGAAATTTTATGTTTTATTTGGGACTTGAAATTATAGATCAATGCTTCTTTTTTTTCCCTATTTGCAGAACCTTTTAGTCGATGAGTAGGAAGTGGAAATCACAAAGGAATTGATTGAAATTGCTTAGATTCAGAAACCCTAAGGTATTCCCTTTCTTTTATTCTTTGAATTCATAGCCGATGAGAAGGCAAATTGGATTTGTGGGTTTGTATGAAAGAGTTATGTGAAAACCCTAATTTAATTCCTAATTTGCCTTGAGAGTGCAGATCTTGCGGTGGTTGTTTTGATGGAACCGCCGATAACGATGTTGTTCGAAGAAGTGAACCTTCGAATGAGGAGAACAAAGAGGAAAGACCACTAGACTTTAGGCATGAGTGAAAGATTTGGACCCGTGGGGACCCTTAAGAACCGGCCAGTTTCAAAAGGGCCGAGTTAGGTCCGGATCCAATTTTGAAAAATCCAAAACCCGCATCACCCCGCCCCATTGTATTTACTAACGGGTCCGATCCGGTTCCTTCAATTTTGTGCCCGGCCCGGCCCGTGCCCACCCCTAGAGGAGATACGTTCATGTTTTAACGAATTTTAATATACCCTTTTTTTATTTTTCAATAATTTTTTTTTCTCAAAAGTTTTTTTTTTTTTTTAACAATATTTCTATGAGATATTAGTTCCCTTCTCTCTCCGAAAATGAAGTTAATTACCTATTGAAACTCTTTCTCTATAGAATTCTTTCATTTAAAGATATTGACCTCTTATTAACTCATTATAATGACGATTTTATTTATAATGAGTTAACTCATTATATTTTTTTGTTTCTCTTTGATACTAACCTTTGCACGATTGAACGCACGGAGAGGATAGAGAGATAGGGAGGAGTGGAGTTGGTCACGTCTTTTCTTTTTCTTTTTTTCATTTTTCAATAGAACAAATTTTAAGTTTCTGTTTTTTTTAACAATATTAGTCCCTCTCTCTCTGTCCCCGAAAATGGAGGAGGAGTGGAGTTGGTCGCGTCTTTTTTTTTTTCAATAAAAACAATTTTTAAGTTTCTGTTTTTTGTTACAATACTATGACTACGTTTTATTTTGTATTTTTTTTTTGTGAGATATTAAACGCTCTCGCTCTCCTAAAATGGAGGAGGAGTGGTGTTGGTTGGTTGGGTTAAATTCATTTTATATCATTTTTTTAAAATTCATTATATCTCATTTTTCGTTTTTTTTTTCTTTTTCTCTGAAAATTGATTTGCATCAAACGTGGTCGAGTTTGTGTCTTCCACGTTTGTTCTTTTAAATTTTATCTCCTTTTTTTCTAATAAAATTTTCTAAAAAAATGAAATATAAATTTATGTTTCTGACAAAATTACCCCTGGGATTTTTATATGTATTTTTTCTGTCAATTTTGTTTTATTTATTTATTTATTTTGTTGTTTGGAGGGATTTTTACATTGTGAAGTTTTTTTTTTTCTTTATTGCATTTGGTTATGCATAAAAACATTCTTATAATTATTTTTTGTGACAGCCCGTCCCGGATTTTTCATACCGTAGGGGTGAAATGACGGTTTTGCCCCTAATGGATAATTATTGTTTGTGTGGTTGCTTTGAGTACTTGGTTGGTTGCATCTCAGCCACACATCCATCATCATTCTCATCACCCTCTTCTGTTGACCTTCTCTATCCCGTATCCCTGTCTCTCTCTCTCTCTTCTCCATCAGTTTGTACGGACAAGAACCAAAGTGTTGAAAAACATGGTAGATCGAGGAAGCAAACTTTACATTTGTGCTCGTGAGGTTCTTAGGAGTTCAACCATACCCATTTCAGGTAAGGGAACCTTCGTTTTCACGTCGAACTCAAGATCCCCGATTTGGTCACTGTTCATTCACACATAAATTCATGTGTTTTTGGGAATTTCAAGTTTGTAGGAAGCTTGGTGAGGTCCTTAGGAAGCTCGGGGTGGTTTGTTTGAAGGTTTTGGACGTCGGGATCGTGAGTTGCAGGTTTGGCCGAATTTGGTGGAGTTTTTTCGGCGAGATTCCTTTGGTTTTAGTGCTTGAAAGTGGTAAAGATTTGTTCCTCTAGTTACGAGCTTCATTTTGGTACCAATTTCGTGAAATTTGGGTGAAAAACGAGTGAGATATTAAGTTTAGAAATTTTCCCGGTTTTCCGGCAACGGCGCCGGAGGTTGGCTGGAGAAGACGACGGAATATTCCGTCAGTTTGGATAGAATATTCCTAATGGCGTTAGGTTAACTTTAACGGAATCTGTCAAAGTTAACGGAATATTCCTGACGGCGTTAACTGACGCCGTCAGTGTGCCAAGCACGTGTCTGCGCGTGGGTGGCTCGTGTGGCCGTGCTTTGGCTGGTGCATGGGGGCGCGTGCGGTGTCAGAAAATTATTTTAAAAACATGGGGATGTTCGTGAGGTTGAGTAGATCACGTTGGTGTATTCATACACCCCATTTGAGCATTGTATGAGAAGTTTTTACCTAGTTTGGGTTATGTGCTTTAAATTAACGTTTTTATAGTTGTTTCGCATATAGATGAAACCTATCCCGAGGACGAGCACAGTCAATCGAGGCAAAGGGGTTACGACCCTTCTACATACCAGTGAGTGGGCTTTTGGTTTTCCGTATATACCTATATACTTGTGTTTTTCCCAGAAAGTGAAATGAAGCGTCTATATGTTTTATATGCCATGCATTATGTTTGCCCGTTTAATTATGCATTATTAGTTGCATATATATATGTTTGGTGCTGCGGACGCACAGGTAAGTGCCAGGTAAGTTATGGTTTATGTTTATGTTTAGTAGTGATTTGTGATGCATAGAGAGCTCATAACATGCACCCTCGGTGTTAGTGCTCCCGCCCAGAGTAGGGCATAGTCTTTCACATGATGTTCACCTCCCGCACCACACTCTCATCTTGGATCCAAGTTAGGTGCACAGTTCTGTCGTACAGACCACTTTAGGTGGTTCCAACTCGTAGGTGACCCGCGATTATTCGCCCAGTTTTCACGTGATCATAGCACTTGAGCGTATTTATTTACACCCAGTCTTGTCGTACAGATCACTTTAGGTGGTTCCGACTCGTGTGCAGATATAGTTAGTGAGTTGTGGATTTGAGCTCTAGATTCAACCGTACAGGTCACATTAGGTGACTCTGGCTAATAGATTACATGGCATTGATTGGTATTACCTTAGTACTTGCATTTTAGTTAGAGGCATTCGACATGGCATATTTCTGAGCATGATTTATATATATGTGCATATTCTATTTTCTGGGAAACTATACAGGTTTTACGACGAGGGGTTAGTACTTTTGATATTGAAATGATTTTGAAAATCTTTGTTTTTGCCCACTCACACTTTCTGTTTTGCGCCCCTCTAGGTTCTAGTTTGGATAGCTCTGTTGGTGGCTCTCGAGGGATTCACGACATATCTGATAGATTATCACTAGTGTAGGACCACCTTTGGGTGTGTTTATTTAGTGTTTGTTTCTCCTGGATTGCACTAGGACTAGGTCTTCTGTACTCTGAACATTATTTTTCACACTTACGCTTGCACGTGTATGTTTCTACTTGGTGTATAGCTTGGTTTTTATTCATTCGTACTTTTATTATTATTTCTTAGCTTCCGCACTGTGCACATGGTTACGTCACTTCCACGTGACGGCCAGCATGCCCTGATCTCGGTCGGGGTGTGTCGTTTTTAATTTGTGATCTACATTATGAAAGGTATCAAATTAATAAACCAAGAAATCAAGAATGTCTTTATGCGTGAAGTCAAACATTAACTGAAGATATTCAATATGTAAAACTAAATTATTGCTTCTATCATCTGTGTCCATTCTCGATTTGTTGAAATCCACTATAATTTTTTTTTTCATATTCCTACATAAACCCAAAAAAGAAAAATAACGCAATAATTTTTTTGACAAAAGAAAAGATAACATGAGGAAAAAATATATGCAATAACAATGACTTGCATATTAATATCAGTGAAGAGAAGAGCTATATATTCTTCGCTACCAATTAGTGTAGAGAAAAGTTATTTAAAAGACAAAAATTCTCTAAACATAAGTCAGAGGCGAAGCATCCACATGAGAACCGAAAGACCATCATCAAATTATCAAAATCCAGTCAAACATAAATGAAAAAAGACATGAGTAAATAGAAAAAACAAACGAACTGCACCGTCAAAATTAAATCGTGCCTTTACATCGCCTCCTCATCCACAGGAGTAACACATAGAACCCTCATCCTGGAATTTCCTGAAGGCATCCTCATCAACAACACACAGAACCATCGAACTGGAATTTCCAAAAGGCATATGAATTATTAAAGATGCCTTTGCATCACTTCCTCATCCACGGGAATAGCACAGAACTCTCGCACTGGAATTTCCAGAAGACATCCTCCATGAAAATTAACATGTCGCATATAAAAATGTTGTAGAATCTCATCATGCAAATAAGACTCCATTTGAAGGAGTTGACGAGTTTTTTGCTTGAAAAACAGACAAAAATGAAGAACAATTGAGCCCGACTCTACAAATTCCATGCAATATAGCAAATGCTAAGATCAAATCCATTACCTGTTCTCTTCACATGAACTACTCCCATTAGTCACAGCACCATCAATGGACTGCACGTTTTGCTGCCGCTCTGGCGCTTTCTTTCTACCAAACTTGTCTTCCTAAAAATACAAATAAATTTATTAGTAGAGAAAACAGAAGCAAGCAAAACAAACAAAAGAAAGCAGTACTCTGTAGACCAACTCCAATGGTGGGCTAAAAGCCAAATTACCTTCCAAAATTTCACCCCAAACCCACTCCAACCCAAAGGGAAATTTTGGGCTAAATGCTAAATGCTAAACCAATGCCAAATTCCCCCCAAAATTTAGCCCATAAATTGGAGTGGACTCCACCCAATATTTATAGGAATTTAATTTTTTTTAAATTAAAATGTTCATAAAATTAATTTACGATAGTCTACATATTTATTTTTAAAAAAAAAATTAATTTAACAAAAAAAATAGCATAAGTTCATTCTTTAATAATCCCGAGCTAAAATTTTAGGCGAGAACGATTGGAGCAGAAAAGTTGTTTCTGGGCTAAAAGCTAAATTTTCCGAGCTAAAAAATTTGGCTTTTAGCCCAACCATTGGAGATGGTCTAACGCAAAGCAAAACCTAAAATTTAAAAGAAAAAACCCAAAACCACTGCTCCCTTTTTGTATTGAAAATTCATTTGCTTTTCTCTTGAAAGCTTTTAGTCGAGTTTATGAGGCCACGTTGTTGAAATTTTGTACCCACTTTTTGCTGGCGGTTTATTTCCTCTCTATAACCGTTCCACTTTGTTTGCAAAGGCAGAGACGTAAAGGAAATACTGATGTGGGGGTGGGAAGTTATAGGGGAAAAAGCAATGCTATGCATGCGAAGGAAACGTGGAGGTTTGAATCACACGTTCAATTTTTTTACTTTTTTTTTCCTTTTTTATTTATTTTATTTTACTTTTGAGTTTGACGAAAATATCCATCATGAAATATTCATAAATTCTAGGTAGCTTTGTATTTGAGGTAGTTTTTTTTTTTTGTTTGAGGGGCTTTTTAGTTCAATTATTTTTGGTGAAGCCTTGAGACACCAAACTTGACTTCTGGTTTTCTAATATTAGATTAGATATTAAAGATATTGGAGCATCACTTAAATGGAGAAGGATTAATTAAAAACTAATCAAGGGATTATCTTATGGGGTTGGGCCAACGGGTTTTTGAAATTGGGCTTAACTAGCTCAAAGAAACATTTGGGCTTCTGGGTTTTAAGTGGAGAGACATGCATGCAGTCCATATTTTCACGACAAGCCCAAATCAGACCACAAGTTTGCCAAGAAAATGTCTACACTGGGTCGGATTCAGAGCTTCTTGGGTAGAAATTATTCAGTAACACCGTCGAAGGTTTCTCGGATGCGCGCAAAAATGTACATTTAAGTTATACATTTCAATAAACATTCAGTACTATAATTTAGTGATATTTTTTTTTTTTAATAAATAAGAGGTATCAGGTTCGATTATTTCTAAATTCTCACCAAAAGTGAATTTAATGCACATTATTACTAGTTCATTGAGATAATATTGTTTGTTATAAAAAAAATTATACATTTGTACAAAAGTTGTTACGTTATTCAAACCTGACGTGATTAGTGTAAAGTAAATATGGCAAAAAATTCCAATTTTTTCATGAATTGAATTATGAATTGTAATATGAGACTCACAAACTTTTTCATTTCGTATAGCAATGCATGAAACATTAAAAATTGAAATAATTATGTCATTCAGTATTAGGGTTTGGTGATATTTCTTTTCGATTAGAAGTGCGACGTTTAAGGTTTGAATCTCATGAATTGCGAATTCGATACTAAATTAGGCTGCCCATTGTGTGGCTTAGCCGAACTCTCCCTTCTCCTAGTGTAAAAATATTAATGAACTAAAAAAAAATCGAAATAATTCCAATATTTGTTACAAATGAATTTAGCATGTCATAAAAATATTGTACACTTCCAACATAGGGCAGCCCTAGACCAATAAGACTCCTTGCTTTGCGAGGGTCAACAAGAAACATTTATCGTACAGAGCCTTGCTCTTGTTTTGCAAAAATGCCGTTTTCACAAGTCGAACCCGTGACCTTTCAGTCGCAAAAAACAACTTTTTCATTGCGCCAAGGATCACTTTCGTTGTATACTTCATCATGTTGCATCAAAATTAACACACACACACACACACGCACACAATTGAATTTTGATTTGCTAAAATCTTAATTTCATGGGCGTTTGGAAGTGTACAAAATTTGGCAAGGGAAAAATTCAAAAATTTCCAAGTGTAATAATACAATTTCAACGTGTCAGGACTCCACTCGGTACAATTGGTTAAATACTTAAATAAATTTTTTTTATCTGTATTATAATACTTAGGAGGGTTTATTCAATTGAGATTTTGAGAGATTTTAATTTTTTTAATGAATCCAAGGGTATTCAATATGGATTTTAAGTGATTATCTGAAATTCAATGTGTATTCAATCATGATTTTAAGATAGTTCATTAAAATCCTTAGAAATCCGTGTGTATTCAATTAGAATTTTAAAGAAATTTATAACATTTTAGGTGTATTAAATTAGAATTAGAATTTAAAGAATTTGGAAAAGTTGAGGAATTAGAGGGAATTAAAGAAATTTTGTAGTCTATTTTAAGCATACACAAATCTCATATCTTCTCATGAGATTTCGAGGTAATTGAATCAAAATTTTACATAAAATATCTATAAATCAGTGTAACTCTATAAAAATCTATAAATTTATAAATTCATTAAAATATTTCAAATTCCCAATTGAATATTGTAACGGACGGTGTTGCCGCACGCTAAAAAATTTCTCCAACTGAAAGCCCAGTCGCACCTCTAATTAGCTGGCTAGGAGCCAATAGGCATTCAGATGTCTTTCAATCAAAGACTAAATTATAGAAGAAGGAATCGTATTTCAAGTTGTCTGGAGCGTCCATTCCAATTCAAGCATTCCAATCTGCAAGCCGAAGATTAGATTTTTCTTAATTTTCTCGAGATTTCGCACAAGTCGATCGAATTGTTGCCTTTAAGGATTGTCGATCGAACTGTTTTTAGTCTGGATTAAACCCAGACAAATTATAAAAAATAAAACATGGTCCCGCGCTTTTCGTAGGCTTCACTTTTCCGCCGGCAAATTTTGAGTTTTTACAGTTGGATCGTGGGGTTTATATATGAGGAGGCTCATACCTTGGCGCTTCAGGAGCGGAGTCTCCGACGACAGCAATCATCAGAAGCAGAAGCATCCAAAGGTATGTTGTCTTTTAGCTGTCGGGGGAAACTGCAGTTACCCATAAACTGTTTATGTTTGATTGATCGGAAATGGTGTTTAATTTGGTTTAGGGATCCAAAGAAACCATGGAGAAGAACCAACAGACCAACAACAATGCCGCCGACAATGTGGAGGTTCGGTTTCTATTATTTTATTTTTCTCCTAGTTTACTTGGGATTTCACTTTCGTCCTTGTAGTTTCATGTTGTTTACACTTTAGTCCGTCTCAGACTACGGTGCTGTTATACTATACTTGTACAAGAAAACGTTTTTTTTTTTTTTTTTTTTTTTTTGCCTTTTTATTTGGATGGGGTTGCTCTTTGTTAAGATTTAAGAGAGCTTAAATAGCAAATGACTTGTAAGTTAAAGGCTCGTTTGGAAATACAAGCGTTTTTGGTGAAAATATTTTTAGAACCAATCTTTAGTAATTTGGAACCCAAAAATATTTTCACTAAAACGCTTTTAGTCATTTTAAGAAAGCTTGAATACCAAATGAACCCTAAGTGGATGGTAAGAATTGACTGAAAAAGTGGATGATAAGAGCGTTTATTCTTGTACGTGAAAGTTTGTTGGCTCTTCTTAGATGTTTGCTGGATGCATTCGGGCATGCCACCAATGGTTACCTATGAAGTGCAGAATTGCAAATATTGACGAATACATTCATGTACAAACACACACTACCGCAATCTACCTCCACCCTGTTGCATTGAAACCCCAAAAGCGTTTTCATGCTAATTAAGTCTACAAATTTGCTATATGAGCATCTCACTGAATTTTAGCACTTGAGGAGTAAAATAATTGATCATGGTAGATTTTGAGAAACTAACAGCCATGCGTTTGCACCAATATTATCGTGACCTGTTCTTTCCCTGGCAGTTTTCGAGCGAAAATGTTGCTGATTCAAGTAGTCACGGTCCAAATATCGTACTGAACCATGATTTCTCTCGAGGGCTGCATTCTTGGCACCCCAATCACTGCAACGCCTTTGTTGTGGATTCAGCAGGAAGTTATGCAGTTGTTATGAATCGCCAACAATGCTGGCAGGGATTGGAGCAAGATATTACTGAAAGAATTTCCCCTGGATTTACCTATTCGGTTTCAGCGTGTGTGGGAGTTTCAGGGCCTCTTCAGGGATCTGCTGAGGTCATAGCAACTTTGAAGCTGGAAAGCCGAGGCTCAGCAACTGGCTATGTGAAAATAGGAAGGTAAATCATGTGTTTTGTTTCTGTTAGCGCATTTATTCTTTGTTTATGGTAAAAGGTATTTGTTTTATAAGTAGTGATCGCCTGCAGAAGTTCTGTATCAAATGGGAAATGGGAAAGTTTGGATGGAAAGTTTTCTTTGTCGACAATGCCTGATAGGGTGGTGTTTTATTTGGAAGGGCCTCCTGCTGGAGTTGACCTTCATATAAAATCAGTTATGATCTCTTGTTCTGAGGGCCAGGTACTTCTATTTCTAGTCCTTTTTGTTGCTACATCTGAAGTACATATGGAATCACAGTTTTACGCAGAAAAAGATTGCTTATTTAAGGGCTGTAGTTCAGATTTCCGAGGCTAAGAAACAAGATATACAGCTGGTTTTCTTTTCTTCAAATGAGCTTTTGGGAGATGGCAGAAGTGTAAGAGATGAAACATTTGATTTTTTTCTTATGACCTCTTCCTTTTCTGTCAGTCTGAGAACCAAAACTTGGTGAATTCAAGTAGCAGAAATGCCACAAATATCATAGTGAACCACGATTTCTCTGGAGGACTGCATTCTTGGCACCCGAGTAACTGCAATGGCTTTGTAGTTTCTGCCAATTCTGGTCACCCAAAAGTGAAAGCAGGCAATTATGCTGTTGTTACAAATCGGAAGGAAAGTTGGCAAGGTTTGGAGCAAGATATCACACGGAGAATTTCCCCAGGCTCCACATATTTAGTTTCAGCATGTGTTGGAGTCTGCGGACCTCTTCAGGGCTCTGCTGATGTCCTGGCAACTTTGAAGCTGGAATACCGAGGTTCAGCGACCAACTATTTGCAAGTTGGAAGGTAATGGTGCTTTTATTCTGTCAAGTGCATTTTTCTTTTTCTTTATGGAAAAAGGAATCTGTTTTAACAGTAATAACTGCCTGCAGATGTACTGTATCAAAGGGGAGGTGGGGAAATTTGGATGGGAAGTTCTCACTGTCGACAAAACCTGATAGGGTTGTATTTTATTTGGAAGGGCCTTCGGTTGGAGTTGACCTTATTATAAAATCAGTTTTGATCTGTTCCTCGAGCCCAAGTGAATGCCAGGTACTTTTTTCTTGCTCCTTATATATGGAATCATAATAAATAATAGCAATTAAGTGTAGCAGTAACTTGTCCAAGAAGTTTTCCACCACAGCAATCTAGTTTTATTCATCTATTTCTGATTGATTTTGGAATGTATATTTTGAAGAGTGGAAGGACGGGGAATTTCAATGATGGAGAAGAGAATATAATCCTAAACCCGAAATTTGAGGATGCCTTAAATAATTGGTCTGGAAGAGGTTGCAAAATTGTTTTGCATGACTCAATGGGAGATGGGAAAATCGTCCCTCAATCTGGAAAGGTTTTTGCAGCTGCAACAGAACGCACACAGAGCTGGAGTGGCATCCAGCAGGACATCACTGGAAGAGTGCAGCGTAAGCTAGCTTATGAGGCAACCACCGTGGTTAGGATATTTGGCAACAATGTCACTACTGCTGATGTCCGGGCTACCTTATGGGTGCAGTCACCAAATCAGCGTGAACAGTATATCGGCATTGCTAAGTTATTATCTTTCTCCCGGTCTCTTTCCAATGAAATTGTGATTTATTTGTTTCTTCGTTGCTAAGTACTATCAGATGAGAAATCATTTCCCTTCCCATTGTGTCGCGTTAATCTTAATGGATGTTGGTGTGCTATAAAGTGTGCAGGCAACAGACACGGATTGGACACAGTTGCAAGGGAAGTTCCTTTTAAACGGCTCCCCGTCAAAAGTAGTCGTTTATCTTGAAGGTCCACCGGCGGGAACAGATATTCTTGTCAATAGTTTTGTTGTCAAGCATGCTGAGAAAGTTCCTCCTTCACCTCCACCAGTCATTGAGGTTGGTTGAATGAGTGATTCATTTTCTCTAATACTTTCTGAGCATGTTTTCTTCGAGCTCAATTCGTAGACACACTAAAATATAGGCTTTTGTTTCTGTAGTTGCCAGCATTTGGAGTAAATATAATTGAGAACAGCAATTTGAGTAATGGCACAAACGGGTGGTTTCCGCTTGGTAATTGTACTCTGAGTGTCCGAACTGGTTCACCACATATTCTCCCTCCAATGGCAATAGAGAGCCTTGGACCGCATGAACCTTTAAGTGGTTGCTACATTCTAGTAACCAAGCGCACGGAGACTTGGATGGGTCCTGCTCAGACGATTGGTGACAAATTGAAACTATTTTTGACATATCAAGTATCTGCTTGGGTTCGGATTGGTGCTGGAGCAACTGGTCCACAGAACGTCAACATTGCGCTCGGCGTGGACAACCAGTGGGTAAATGGAGGGCAGGTTGAAGCAAGTGACACTAGATGGCATGAAATCGGTGGTTCCTTCAGAATTGAGAAGCAACCATCAAAAGTAATAGTTTATATCCAAGGTCCAGCCGCAGGTGTAGACTTAATGGTTGCCGGACTTCATATATTCCCCGTTGACAGACCAGCGAGATTTAGACATCTGAAGAGGCAGACTGATAAGGTAAATGATGTGTTGTCTCATTTGTTTCATAAGCATCATTCCTCACCAAGCATTGCTTCAATAAGAACCTAAAGTATAGACGATTCAAATGAGCTTTTCTCTAATTTGTTCTGATTGAAGTCTTTCACTTTTATTGCAATGCAGATTCGTAAGTGCGATATTGTCCTGAAATTTTCAGGGTCGGACTCAAGCAGCATGCTTGGCAGCTTTGTGAAAGTTATACAATCGCAAAACAGTTTTCCAATTGGGACATGTATAAGTAGAACAAACATTGACAATGAAGATTTCGTTGATTTCTTTGTTAAAAACTTCAACTGGGCTGTGTTTGGAAATGAATTGAAGTGGTATTGGACTGAACCACAAAAAGGAAACTTCAACTACAAGGATGCTGATGATATGGTGGACTTGTGCAAGAATCACAACATAGAAATGCGAGGCCACTGTATTTTCTGGGAAGTCATCGACACAGTGCAGCAATGGATCCGTACGTTGAGCCAGAGTGACTTGTCAACAGCTGTTCAAAATCGACTAACGGATCTTCTCACGCGCTACAAAGGGAAGTTCAGGCACCATGATGTCAACAATGAGATGCTGCATGGCTCATTCTATCAGGACAAACTGGGAAAAGATATCAGAGCCAACATGTTCAAAACTGCAAACTTGTTGGATCCATCTGCAACTCTGTTTGTGAATGATTATCACATTGAGGATGGTTGCGATACTAGATCATCACCAGAAAAATACATTGATCAAATCCTTGATTTGCAGGAACAAGGTGCACCTGTTGCTGGCATTGGCATCCAAGGACATATTGATAGTCCAGTGGGTCCAATTGTTTGTTCTGCTCTTGACAAATTAGGCATTCTTGGCCTACCAATCTGGTTCACGGAGCTTGATGTATCATCCACTAATGAATATGTTAGAGCAGACGATTTGGAAGTGATGCTTCGTGAAGCATTTGCCAATCCCGCGGTTGAAGGTGTAATGCTCTGGGGATTCTGGGAGCTGTTTATGAGTCGGGAAAATTCGCATTTAGTGAATGCAGAAGGGGATATCAACGAAGCAGGGAAACGTTACTTGGCTCTCAAGGAAGAGTGGCTGTCTGAAGCACATGGCCACATTGACGAGCAGGGAGAGTTCAGGTTTAGGGGCTTCCCAGGAGCATACAGTGTTGAAATTGTTACTGCCTCAAAGAAGCCTGTAAAAACATTTGTCGTCGACAAGGGTGAGTCCCCAGTGGAGGTCTCCATTGCTCTCTAAAGTTGCTGCTCAGCTCAATAAAGGGTCATTATTTTCGTTGTTTTCGTATTTTATGCAATGTCAAAGGAAAATGTTGCCTGTTATGTAAAGGGTTTGTAATTCTGAGTTAAAGAAATGAGGTATCATATTGTTGGTTGTGAATCTTGTGACTCTTCTGCTAGGCCTTGAAACTTTTGATGTTGCCGGCCTTATCAGTTGGCCCAATGTTTTGGTTGATGAAAAGCCTATTAAGCTCATGAAGGTAATCATAAAGTGATTGAAGTTCAATGGACAAATTGCAAGATGGAAGTGACAATTTTCGACAAGACACGACTCGATAACACAACTTGAAAACCAAATCAAATATACGGATTAGGGTTGACAATAGTTATTTTTGGTTAATACGGTTGGCAATTATTGTGTTTGGGTCATAATTCAAATTGTTTAACGTTGTTAATAATTCATTTGTAATTTTGTCATTCGGGTCAACCTGCCTAACGCAAAAATGAGATACTTTTAACACCTGTACGTAGTGGCGTAACCAACTAACCCGGTCAACCCTTTTAAGTTGAAGGTAAGATGAAAAATTTATCTCTTTTGTTTGTTGAAAAGATTACATTTTATGGATATTTTTCTACTTATGAATACTAAACGGGTAAATCATGTTATTGTCGTGTAACATTCTTAATAATCATGTCGTCTTTAATCTCATTCATACTCGTGTCAAAATAAATCTCACCCGTGAAAAAAGATTTTGCTACCTAAAATGTGGTCTGAAACCAAATTTTGTGTACATTTAATATTCGAAATCACTTTAACTACAAGTTATTTAGCCAATATTGACAGTTATCCTTTTGCTCACATATTTCCATAAAGGAACTTTATTTTTGGGTACAAAATATGTAGTAAAAGTATCGTTTCACAGGAATGAATCTCTCATTGGTGTGCGTGTGTGTATATATATATATATAGAGAGAGAGAGAGAGAGAGAGAATATGGAGCGTGAGATCAACATCAAACGGATCACATTAAACATGCTAAATAAGTAGAAAACAATAGAGAACTTCCGGACGGGGGAGGAACATGCTTAAGTTCTATATCCTACCAATCATTTGTGAGAGACTCAAATTACAATTTCTCCATACGAAGGGCCCAAACCCTAAACATCTTTATCAAAGGAATGTCCCACCGTGCCCATCACATCGACCTGATAGACTCCCACCATCGACTATTACTACTAGTAGCCTAGTAGCCTAGTAGCTACTAGCTTTGTGACTATGACTAGCGATATATATTCAATGGAAATTAGTTGGGAAATTTTTTAACAATCCTTAGTCATGATTCATAAATTATTCTTGAGATAATTGAATACAATCTAGAACTATTTACCTATTTAATTATCAAAATAAAATTTCAAAATTTTCTTAGAATAAAGTATTCATCAATTTCGTTGAATTCAATTAGATATCTCAAATATTTTTGATTTGATTAATATTTTATAAATACGATTTATAAAGTGCAACTTAAAAAATAAACGTTAAAGTTTGAAATGATGTGAGCCGCACAACTCATCTCTATTTTTATAATAAAAAGAGATCCCTTCCCTCCTCACACACGCACGCACGCGAACACACACAACCCCTTTTATGCAAAGGGATTTCTATTTTTTTTTAAAGAATGAGGATTAGGTGTAGAGGTCACTTCACTTCAAACTTTAACAATCCAAATCATTTATTTTGTAAGTCTTACTTCATAGATTATTCTTACAAAAATTCAATTCAATCCGAAACTATTTATCTATTTAATTATCAAGATAAAATTGCTTTGTTTCTTATATAACAATGTATTTATTAATTTCTTTGAATCCAATTAGATGTTTTAAACATTTTCTAATTTGGCTAATATTTACAACTTAAAAAGTAAACAGTTGAATCGTCAAAATTAAATATGATGTGAACCACACAACAAATCCCTATTTTATAAATAAATAAAAAATAGAAATTCCTTCTCTTAAAAATTTGCTACGCCCATATGTATATATATCTATATATATTTATTTACATATATATTTGTAGTTTTGAGTTGTTTCTTATCTTCCCCTTTACTTTGATTATCATGATAAACGGGACCCCAACAGAGTCTCATCCCTGTCTCTAAATACCTGGCTCCTGTGAACCCCACTTCCCACATGGGCTCATAGTAGCCATGCCATGGCGCACATTAGCCGGCCCTCTCACGCTCTGCTACATGGATTCATTGAATTCAGATACTTTCTGAACTTTTGTGTTTAGAACTAACGGATCAAAAAATTTTGCCCGTCAACAACTTGATTTTGTATGAGATGAGTCAGTAGAATGAATTAATAAAAACAGTAAGATAATTAAGCGGTACGAATATATTCCTTGATCCGTGGATTTAAAGACATAGAGATATAAAACAAATCTGAGTTGACATGAAAAATAGAGGTGACGTTTAGTGTTTAGGATTAGAATGAATTAACTTTTTATATATTTGTGCGTTGAAGTAAGAAAAGAAAGAAACACAACTTTCAAATTCCTTGAAGTTGGAATGAGAAAAATTCTTTGAAGTTGGAATGAGAATGATTAGTCATCAATAAAACTAATCTATTCCAATTACATGATGGTAGAGTTATATATGAGGAATAAGTTTTTTCATAACTAATGCACTCTTCTACTGTTAGTTTGGAGAAAACTTTGGACTTCATTGTTTATTTTAACGTACCTTGAAAGTAATATGATAAAATTCAATCTTACGCATCGAACGAGACTTAAATGAATGAAATCATCAACTACTCAGGGGCACGTAACTCTTATCTATTAATCTTAGTGAGAATTATAATGAATCAACAATCAATTTACGTCACAGATGCATAAGCAAGTGATGCTATCAAATCTCTTAGCACTATACTATTAGTAGGATTATTTTGATTCGTCTAAGCATATTTACTCATTTAAAATGCGTTGGAATGCGTATTAGTAGAATTATTTTGATTCATGTGTTTACTAATATATAAGTAAAAAAGAAATATATTTAGGTTTAGCTTCTACATTAACATCAATAATCTAATGCATGTAAAACTACAAAATTAGATGCATTAAGCAGTACTTAGCCTCATTTCATTGTTTTTTTCCTCATATCTCCTAACTTATGCAATCCATAATTTTTCTCACTCTAAGTAAACATTCATTAATTTGAATTAAGGTCGTTTATAAGTTTGCATACGCGTTTTGTAACAACTTGTTGTTTTGATTATTTAATATCAAAATCAACGGAAACTGGTGACCAACCATTTTCACGAAATAAAAACTAGTGAGTTCGAGATATGGGTGTCAGCATCAAAAGAGTTTACATTTGATATGATGGGGGTGTTGGGTGGGTCCCAGACGTATCAGAGAGTTTCAAAGAAAGCTGCACTTATAAAATATAAATTAAAAAGGAAAATTGATCAAAGAGATCGAAAAGAAAGAATGAACGGTGGATTAATTGGAGCGAGAGAGAAGAGAGAAGAAGTGGGGGTACTGGGCCGACTGGCAGCAGCTGCAGGAGGAGAGAGTTATGGTGTCTTAAGGTGGTGCATTGGGAAACAGCTCCCGCGCTGTTTTCGCGCGCCCTCTCCCATATGACACCGCCTGTGGGACACCACCCATCCTCTCTGGAATTATATCTTGTCTGTCATTAACCAACACCCCTCCTCCCTCCTCCCCCACCCCACTCACAGTCAGTTTCTCAGATTTCTTCAACTTTATTATTATATTAACAAATATATATATATATATATATATTACATTATACACAATATAAATTCTACTGAGTCTTTTTATTGTGTGTTAACCTCCTGTTGTGTTCAGTCTCTTATGACTGATGGGTCATCTACTGGCACTGATATTATGTGAGGCGACCTAGACGGCCGGACCCTTCCCTCCTAAGGGCCCTAACCCTAGATATATTTGAGCTGGCCATACAATGACCCGAGAAAACAAAAATCCTCCTACGCTTTGTACCTTCACTGTATATCATGTTTTGTCTGCTCTTACCTTGCATGACACTTCATTTTTAACCTTAAAAGAATTAATGGCAAATGATTAATTAAACTTTAAAGGTAAAATTAATCGAAATTTCAGTTGAAGATAGACCTAGTCATTTTTTTTTTTTGTCGAAAGATAAAATTTTATTGAATTAAATACGAATCGTTACATGCGCATCTGTCGTTAGAATATTAAACAAAAACCCATGTCCTAACTTATCTCAGCCAAATCTTCTGCCATACTTAACAATGTACGCCGTTATTGAGTGGGCTACACGATTACAATGACGAGAGGTAAAACAAAACATTACTGATTGAAATAAGCTCGCCATTCTCCAAATATCTTGGAGATAAATCTCGAGAATTACATCAACCGCAATCTCTTTGTTGATCATCTGAACCAACCCTTTAGAATTCGATTCAACCACCAACCTATAACTAGTTCCCCCAGCGTTACCCACCACCGCCTCCATACCCTAGCGAACTGCCTCAGCCTTTGCCATAATTGCAGCCCCAAAAAACTCCCCTCCTTCCCATCCTACTAGCTTTGGAATCCCAGCGAAATCCCGAAACACCCACCCAACCCCTCCCTCATTCGTACGTTTCATCCATGCTGCATCGTAGTTTAATTTCAACATTTCAATGTATTAAAATAAATTGTTAATATATTTATTATGAATATATTATTTAGAGTGTTAATTTATTTCATACATTTGAATAATTAAATAATCTTCAATTCGAATAATTTTTTTGTAATGATTTTATCATAATTGTACGGTTTCGATTATGAAAGTAATACAGTGAATAACTTATAACCCTTTATTTTATTAACTAGGGTTTGCAATTATGAGTTCTTTAGTTACGCACCCCTCTTCGTAATGTATTGAATATATATATTGATAACTAAAATAAAGGACCAGCACACCATGGCAGTTCAGAAATAACTGCGAACAAAGGAAACACCACCCAAGTGTTGCACATAGTTTCACCCAGCATCAAACAACACCATTTAAACACTCTTTGTAGCTGATCGGAAAAAAAAAATATATTCTCTTTATAGACCAATGGAAATGGTTCACGAAATTATTAGGGTTTGGTAGTTAACTTTCCACCGTCCGTCGTCCACCAACCCAGAATATATTCATTTTTTTTAAGAAAAATTAATAAAAAATGTTTTAAAATTTTGAGTTTTAATCAAAATGATAAAAATGTGTTATAAGTGAATAATACCATAAATGACTTTTTAGAGTAAAAATATCATTTTCTTTAAAAGTGAACAATACCTAAAGTGTTTCGTTAAAACTTTCTTTTTTGGTTTTTGTTTTTTTATTTTTTTATTTTTTACCATACAACGTGGCAGACCTGTAAGAAGCTATAATAATCAGGAACAGATGGGTCACCATTGGTAGTAATTTAATTATTAACAAATCCTGCTTACGCATATTTAAATTTAACTAATGACCTAAAGTAAGCTTTTGACTCAGAATCTCTCCTGGTTGTTAGAGTGAGCATCAGCATTACTTGCTACAATAATTATGATATCTTCTCGGACGTTCAAAACGCAAAAGGAAAGCAGATTCTGTCCTTCGTTAACTATTGCTAACTCGGGGTAATTTTTCATGATAATGATGAGATTTTTACCGTTTGCAAAAGTCTGATTAAATTACATAAAAATATTTGTTAAAGAATAAAGTAATTGTGGTATAGGTAGCTTAAACAAGATCTTACTTTACACGAATTGACATGAACAACTTGTGTTTAAAATCAATTCTTAATTAACTATCCAATACAAGATTTATAAAAGTTTGGGATTATGGATTTAAAATAAAGAACAATTAATAAACATAACTAGAATAACAAAATTAGAAAATGCAGCAATTAGACAAACGATTTTGGACAGACAAATGTAAAG
This sequence comes from Pyrus communis, assembly GCF_963583255.1. Taxonomy (NCBI): domain Eukaryota; kingdom Viridiplantae; phylum Streptophyta; class Magnoliopsida; order Rosales; family Rosaceae; genus Pyrus; species Pyrus communis. The sequence goes on from NC_084817.1 coordinate 4,354,483, forward strand.
AAAACGGTTTAGCAGTCATGATTAACAATCATACACAGTTTATTAATTTCTTATGAATTATCATACATGCTTTGAAAGTTAGGTTATCCTAATGCACATTTTTTTCGTGATATTCAAGCTTGAACATATATCTAACATTCAAGAGTTAATAAGCTTTGTGGAAACCTTTTGAAAAATCATGCAACCTTTAAGAGGGTGATGTTTGCATTAAGTGAACTTACAATTCTAAATCACAAAAAGCCCTACCCAATTTCAGGATGACATTCCAACAGAAATTGCATTATATTACTTGTCTAAACATCTTAATAGTGGCCAATCATCAAGCATATAAATAACTTAAACACAATGATTAATAACTCAAAACAAACATCCATAATTTTATAAGCAAATTAATAAAACACTACATATTTATATAAAAGCTCGTGACCTCGTCCTTGCAAAAGAAAATTATTGATGCATATTCATAATTGAAAAGCAAAATATCATTAAAAGAAAAGATAGACCTTGTAGACTTGCCAAGTTCTAATCCCCATAAACGTTCTGGCCTTTTAGGGTTTCTAACTCAGCATAGACTAATAAGTTTGAATCCTACCTAAAATAGGTCTCCCAACAATTTGGAAAAAACCAAATAAAATAATAAAACTGTGAAACACAATCCTATTCAAATAGGGTAATCTGCTCAACCACAAAGTCAACACATTTTTTGACCAAATCTGCCAAATCAGGCCCAAAACGCGGCGTTGGAAAATTAGGATGTCCTCAACAACATTGGAGAAGTATCCTTTACCATAAACCGCCACTTTTATTGATAAAATGCCCAAAATGTCCTCGATCAGTCTGAAAAAGTTGCACAATCAACCTTCTTTTCTTTACCATGGTCAAACAACATGGAATAAAAATATAAAAGAAAGTATCAAAATTTTATTAAAATAACCAATAAATTATTAATTAAAATAGAGTGAAAATATAACATACTATCAACTTATTAATATATATGTATACGTGCATAACTATTTGGAAAGAGAAAAGTCCACACCATGCAATAAAATTGTTTGGAGGTCACTAATTACTTTCCCAAAAAAAAAAAAAAAAATCACTGAGAAAGAACATTAAGTAAAAATTATTGAAAACTCGGTCAAGAGCTAAAAAAGTATTAGCTTGCAGATGCAGATGAGGAATAAAAAATTTGAATTTTTATCTCCTTTGTTTGATTACTTAGCTCATCATTATAATGATCATCGAATTCCTAACTGTGAAAATTTTGCTTTGTTTTAATTCGGAAATATTTTTCTCTTTCTTTTCCCTTTCATATATAGTTAACTTTTCTCTTTGATCAAATAATTGCTCTTGAACTCGAACTTAATTCGGGAGGGTTTTTTTTTTCTTTTTTTTTTTTTTGGTGTCAAAATAGAAGATAGGTTGAATGTTCCTTGAAGTGGTAAATTTGAAGTAAATTAGAGAGTGGAAGAGATTCTAAAATATTAATTGTTGTTCTAAAAAAATGAAAAACGAAGTGCAACCTGTTCGGGCAAAGATTTCTCCGGAAATGGCTCCTCAGCTCTTAGCACAGCTCCCCAAGGGATTGGCACTTTGGATGTGTAGTCAGGCTCTTGCTTGCTGATGTATTGCAAGAAGATGATAAAGTTAGTTTTGAAATGTGCCTTTGTACGGCCTTAGGTGTAGGCCATGAGGCTTGCAATCAAAACTAACTGAGTGCTAGACATGCCACTGCTATCTCAGTATAGCGGATGTAGAACAGGTGTGTTTTAGTTGATTACTTGCGTCCCAAGTTACTTGGACTTCTTGTTATCAAAGGATTGTCGTGGATGGGTTAAGTCCGCATTAAGTTCTTTTTCTTGCCTTATGACCAAGGACTTTCAGTTCATAGTCTTGTATGTTCAAGTGAGGGGAGTCCAGATCCCCTTAAGTCATCTACCCGGTTCTAGATTGGTTTTAAATAAAGGCATATTCATTTAGGTGCCCAGATCCAAGCACAAATGAGACTTTTAAAGTAGGAAAATGGATGAATATGACTTGAATACATGTTGGAGAACACATTAAGCAGTAGATCTATTAACTTATAAAACAAATAAAGAGCTTTAAGCAAGATTCCACCTTGTCAGGCAAGGTTGAGCTTCTTGCAAACACTTCTCTTTTGAGTTTACAGGGTTTATATGCTAAGAAGGGATGGATGGTAAACATGTTTATACGAGGGAATTCATACTACGCCACTAGGGGTGATATCAGAGCTTCTAAACAAAACAAAAGATGATTTTTGTGGGGAATGATCCTGAAAAGGATTGATATCTGGGCTGACTACAGCTTTTAGATGTAAATCTGGTTTGAGAGCAGAGTTTGTATGTTTGTTTGTTTGATTGGTTGAGTGTCCTTGTCTCTGGGGCCTCTTCCTCCTTTCATAGGCAGATTAGCTCGACTTCTGTAGCTTTATTCCTGCCCGAAAGCAATTGAAGGGTAGTGAGTCATCAACTTTTTACTTTTATTGCCATCGAAAAATGCTTTTTGGCTAATTGTGAGTTAGTCCCCATCACCTAACACTTAAATCATAGGCACATGGCCTATACATTAATGACGAGGCGCCAATTTGTCTCTGAGCCTGATGCTGGGCTTCGGGCAAGCCTTCCTTTAATTGGTGTTTTTGGGCTTCCACACACTTACAGCCCAAAGTTCAAATATTAACCCAAACACAACCAAGCAACTTATGATGTGGCTGCATTTGATTTCAAAGAGAATCATGTGTTGTTATGAGATAGTTGGGATAACATAGCAGAGGCACTCTAAGGCCACTATAGGCATGGGCCTACCCTTACTAAGGATCTCCTAAGTTCCTAACTAACCTTTCTAAATACTTTTGTATTATGTATTTTTTTTTCTTGATAAACTTAATAAGGGTGTGCTATCTACACTATTTTTATTTTTTACACACTATTTATTAATTCCTATCTTTTAATTTTTTGCAATTCATCAGATCAAACGGTCAAAAATTAAAAGGGTATATGAAAAGTAAAAAAGGTTGTATGGATATCACACCCCAACTTAATATTATACTTCTTTTAATTTACACAAAACCCTTAATTTCTATTCATCAATAGTTAAAATAAGAGGTCTCTTTTTCGTTTCAATCCCAACAACACTCATCCTAAAAATAAATTTAAAATCTTATTTTATAATCAAATCAATAACTATTAAAATTAATATATATTTATATATAAACATTCTTTTACATTGCCAAGAATAATAAACTTTGAGTTTTTTTTTGCTTCTTGAAATTTTATATACGTTGTCCTTTAATATTCTTTCACATATTTTTTTTGCATTAATGTTTGTCCTCTATTTGTTTGTTACGTTATTTAATGCAATAATCAGAAAATAGAGTGTGACAATTATTATTATTTTTTTAAATTGAAAAATGTGCTTTATTGAAATTACTATAAGATAGTAAAAACAGTACAAAAGCTCAACATAAAAATCAAGAACATCACTTAGTACTATGATATAGTTGTATTTCTCATTATTTGTAAGTGAGAGATTTTAAGTTCGATTTTTACCAAAAATACAGTTGAACTATATTATTATAATAATCTCATTGTAAAGCTTAACCCATACTCCCACCATCTTAATTTGAATATTATCATTTGGTCCCAAAAAACAAAATCAAGAACAAAATCGGAGTCTCAGTTAAAAGACTCTCTCGCAAATTCATACAGTGCACACAAAAGAAGAGAAGAGACCTTTCTTTATTTTTTTGTCATTCACATTAACTGATTTGCTATCCACCAATTAAAGGTGGGTACTGTCTTACTAACCCGAGAACGGCTAGTTCGAGGTTACTTTAATTTTTTAAAAAGCAACTTTTTTAAAAAAGTTAGGACTATAATTATGTTTGGTAAATGAATTTTTCTTTTTTTAATTATGGGTTCGAAACAGTAAAAAAAATTAGCAGTTTCACGCATACTTCTCAAAATGCCTTTGTTCTATTGAGGCAGTAGAATAATACCAATTAATGAAACTTTCATATTGATAACTTTACCTTTATTATTTTTTTTCTACCATCACTTTTAGCACTATAGTTTATTGAAAATTTACTTTTTTTTTTTGTTGACAACTGTTTATTCTAACCATACATCATAAACAATTTTGAGAAAAAAAACACAGCAACACCAAAGTAACCCAACGACTCACCCCACTTGAGTCATCCAACATACCTTTCTTTATTCTACTTAACTCTTTATGTTTACGCTAATTAATTTTCTGTTACCATCAAATCTGACTTTTAAGGATTTAATTAGACACATAATACCATATTCCTAATCTTTAGTCAATATTTAGTGCTCATCACTGTACGATTGAAACATCCATCTCTGGTCTTTACCCTTATAGATGGAAGACCGATTTATTGATTTAACTTTGCTTGCGAGTTGCGACCCTTCAACCGCTTTTCACTTTCGTAATTAGACACAAACTTGGAATAACTTACCTTCCTGGTAAAGTAAATGATATTTGTCTAAAACATATGTATGATAAGCAACTGGGTGGGGACTAACAGATAGACCAAATAATCTTAATATTGGCCTCGAAATTCTAAGTGTGTGGATAATAATCCTTTAACATAAAGCTTGTTAATCTGGAATTACAGCCAAACATTCTCTCATTGGATGCTTTGATTAAGTTAGGTTAAGGAAGTGTTAAAATGTAATATCTAGATAGTGTATGTAATTTGGAAGCGTGATGCTAAGAGAACTAAATTGTTAAATTAAATGATGTAATTATTAATCATTGAATTATTACTTAAATATTGATTAACGTGCTTATTTTTTTATTGGTAACACATCATTTAATTTACAAATTCAACATCTCTAACATTTGGGAGGGAGGGGATGTATTCGCAGACCTTTGTCCCACTTAAAACTAATATATTTTTCCCACAATCTTTCTTTCTGCATCATTCATACCCCTCAAATTTCGTATGTAGGTGGTGTTGAAAAAATATTTTATAGTGGAAAGAATCTTAGACAAGTTCAAAGAACTATAGATGCTAAAATGTGATTCTAAAGGGAGTGAAATGCACGCACTTCATATTCTTATAAGGAATGAAATCCACGTACTTTATTTTTCTTTACCCACGTCTTTATTAATTTATGATGAGATCAAGTAAAATGTGAATTCGACACATTGATTTCCAATAATTTATGAAGGAGGTTCTCATATTCGTACCATTCAATTATATATTACATCCAAGACATATGTTTTCTAGTTGTATAAGAATAATTAATTTTTTTTTAAATTTATTCAACACACGTTTGTACAAAAATATTAATCAAATCATATAAGTTTTATTTCAGATGAATGCTACCAGTCTTGTTACTTCTCGACTCTCTTTTTTATTCTTGGTCACCTTTGGTCAACTTCGCAAAAACAAACAATTAAAAATTGCTTAATCATTTGATTATTGCAGTCAAAGTTATAACATTATGTCATAAACATAGTTCGTTTAATTATTAGGTAACCGTTAACTTATATGACTAATTTTTTTTCAATTTTACCTGAAATTTTGTAAAAATAATGTTTAAAGATGATTTTTTTAGAGAATTGTTAGTAACATTTTAAAAATCTCAATTTTGTACACCAAACTTTCTATAATTAGAAAAAGAATACATTATGAGGAGTGTAGAATGAGATTTTTAAAGTGCTAATAACAGTTCATTTTTTTAATACAACGGTATATTTATACTAAGGAAAAATGGAGAATAAATTAATTGCGAACTCGTTATTTTTTATATTCAAATATAAAATTTTACATTTACAAGTAAAGAAAAATACTTGTATTGTTGTACTAAATGAAATCTTGAAAAGATGACTTAAAAACAGTTACTTCTAATCAGCCTTCAACAATAGCAGATAAAAGTACAAGTTTATAAAGTCCAAATGAGAATCCTTGTATGGTTGAAGGTTGGCAATAGTCCAGATGTTCAATAAGATGGAAAATAAACGGTCAAAATTAAAGTGAATTTAAAATTTTTTTTTTTTTACTTTCTTATCTGATGAATATATATATATATATATATATATATATATATATATCTATTCCTGATCACCAGTGCTCCAAATAATTGAATAATTACCCTAAGGATAGAAATTGAATTTGAGGTTAATAAAATTTTTTCAATCCGGGGCTTCTGTACAAACTTGTGAGTGAGTTGACAGGAACAGCTCACTCATATGATGTGAGAAGATGGTGATGTGATTGGGGAAAGGGAAGCACCAATAATAGACAGGTGAACTGTGGAGCCAATCTAATCGAAGCCAACTCAACAAACCCATACCAATGGTGTATGTTTTGGTGTTGGGATGACAATTTGCCACGACATATCTGATTAGACAACATTAATATTGAAAATCAAAGAGTATAAGTACCATTAGCAAGTTTAGTAGCATGTTCCTTGTGAATTATATAGCAAGTTTAGTAGAATATTCATTTCCCCACTTCGCCACTCTTCTGTTTATATATTTTAATTATTACTTTTATTTAATAAATCAAATTAATAGCAAAGAAAAAAACAAAAGGTAAAAAATCACTGTTCATTTTTGAATGAAAAGATGCATTGTAAATTTTACGATACCATATACAACATAATAAATATAAAATTCTCTTAACAGCCAAAAAAAAAAGAGAGTAAAAAATCACTTCTCATTTGTGAATGAAAAGATGCATTTTAAATTTCGTGATACGATACACAATAGAATAATGTTAAAATTCTCTTGCTATGTAGTGACGTTATGGTTTTAAACAAAATAATAATAATAATAAGTTCTTAATTTTTTTTACTCGTGCACATTTTTATTTATTTCTCTTGATTTTATAATTTATGCAAATTGAGAGTGAAAAAAAATTAAAAAAAGAGTAAAACAAATATTGTGTTAAATTATTAGTTATAAAAAAATTAAATATTCTCTTTAATTAACATTTATATACGTAATATTACGAAGATTAAATTTGTAAACTAAATAAAACAGAAATTGAAGCTTAAATAATTACTTAAATGTTAATTATATATTTATTTCTTGTTAATAATATATTATTTAATTTGTAAATTTAATTTACTTAAAATTACTTTTTATATATATAAATCATTTATATTTTATATAAATATCTCTACGTAGATCTTTTCTTTTTTTGTATATTTTGGTCAAAGAAGTATTAATCTTGGCAAGAGATTGAGTGATAAAAATATATGATCTAGCGGCAGAAAGAGTAGTGCGTGCATGGGGAAGAAGCGAAGAGAGCAGTGCGAGTGAGTGACAGGTGAAGATGTGCCGCAGCTGATGACAGCGTGGTGGTACTACAGGTACTACCACCCTAGAGCCTCTCCCTCTTGGACACGTCCAATCTTTAAATTTCTGTCACACGAACCACAACTCAGAATCTAGAGAGAGAGAGAGAGAAGAAAGGTCAAAAACCTAAAAAGCATGGAAACTAGAGGACATGTTTAAAATTTTGGCAAATCAATGGCCCCCACGGTTAGGAGCGCGAGACTCCCGGGGGAATTCGCTAATATAAAAGGCACAAGGCCCAGTTCTGTTCTGCACTGGCCTACTCATCACTGGGGTCCTCTCTCTCTCTCTAGGTGCGTGCGGGTGGAGAAGGTGGTCGTCGCCGCCAGCTATATTGGGACGCCACACCACCGCCCATTCCTTCCTCTGTAAAATCTGGTATTGTTTGTGTCACGGTTTTAGGTTAAATTGGCTTTCTCTCTGCGTCATTGACTCATTGTCCCCACACACACACACACACACACACACACACACGTGGTTTTCCTGCAATGCAACTGCTCATATATATATATAATTATATTCCATAGCCAAGTCTCATGATTTTACTTTGATTTACAGAACAATATATACATACAAAATTACAAACAGAAACAATATACTGAGATAGGGTCAGGTTCCCTTACTACTTACTATTTACAGTTGAAATGTCGTACTCCTCCAGTTCTACTACCTATTAATTATATGTATATGTACTAATACAACGTTGTTTTTCATTTACGTCAACATCACTTTTCTAAATTTAATTATTTACAACATATTGACAACCTTAAAATAGTTAACTGGATTTGAGATAAATTGTATACATACATATAATCATATTAACTCCTTAGACCAATTTTAGAGTATCCATATCATCTTTCTCAAGTATTTTAATCCAAAAATTACCGAAGTTTTACTCCAAAAACTTAGCTATACCTCAAATTAATATAATTTTGTGAATAATTACTAGCTAAGAACTGTCAAGCATTCCAAGCTTTCCTCTTTCTAATTATTCAAGCGTACTAAAGTGCAAAACTTCTCTTCTAGTAACCTATTATGTACGTACGTATCAGAGTGAGGCTATTATATGCAAATATTGTACAGTATTACAAGACTTCTCTTCTCCTAATCTATGAGAGTGAGGGTACAATTTAATTTCACTAATGCCCTAAACCCAACTTATTCTCGGAAGTTAGGGGAAACTTTGAAATTTTCGCTCTTTTGTGCTTGATAGTTGTGGGACATTAAGTCAATCAAGTGTCCTTTCAATATAAAATCTTCTAGGCATTTGATATGAGTTTAGCTACTGAGATTTGTAATTAGATTCTGTCGTTTAAGGCAGAAAATGGAATATGGTGCTCTTTAGATTCTTTTTGTAGGAATTTAAAAAATTAATCAATCGTATTCATTCATCATATATTGTGTGATTAATTTTTTTTTTAATCTTTTACAGTTAATAGTATGTACGTGATTATTAGCGATATACCAATAATATTCCTAATTTCGTGTATATCATCAAACCAATAATCAATCGAACCTTTAACAGTAAAAACTGTATGGTAATGAGAACATCATCATTTTAAGTGATGTTTATCCATTAATTGCGCCTGGCATTAGTGTGACATGGTTAATGAGACAAAGACCGAGGGAACCGTATAAGATATGTTGTCCATCACTCTCCTTTTTGGCGCTTGTTGGACTTGAGAATGATTAATGACTGTAAGTGCAGGTTAATTATAATGGGGGTATGAATGAGGTTTTAAGAAAGAGTAATCTTCGGAAGATCAAATTTTTTAAATTAAATTTATAAACTAAATGATGTAATTATATATGATTAAATTATTAATTAAACATCGATTAATGTACTTATTTTTTATTGGTGATATATCATTTGATTTGTAATTTAATTTAAAAAATTTAATATTCCCAGTATTACTCTTTAAGAAAAATTGTATTCATTCCAAATGAAGTTGAATTTTGTCTTTTTTTTCTATCGGTAGAGCACTTACCCTTTGTTCGGTCACTCAACTTTCACCTCATCTCACTAAATAAGAAAACTCATATTCAGAAATGATTTAAAAAGAAGAAGAAGGAGAAGAAGAAATGATTGTTAGAGGTTTAAGTATCCAAGGTAAAACCATTGGTAAAGTGCGAATAGGCCTCGGTTACTATATTTTAAAACATTGTAAGGTAATATAAGTTACATTTGGGAATGTCGGATATACTCACAACAAGTTATAATACGCTTAATACAATGGATGTCATCTCATTAGGAGTAGGATTCTCTTTTTCTTTTCAAATTTTCCTTTCTTTCAGTTTCTTCTATTTGAACAGTCACGATTAAAATACGTCAACAACTAGGATTGACTTTGTGGATGCAAATTTCTTTTTTCTTGTTCTTGAACAAAAATGCACCTGCAAAAATAATTAACACCTTAGGTCAAGGCCAAGAGTCTCACGCACCCACGATGTATGGGGAGAGGGGGCTTTGGCTGAAGAACCCTTGATGCCAAAATTAGAATTTTGAGGGAAAAGTGTATGGAGAATTTAGAGAATTTTGTAAGAGGATTCAACTTAGGTGTTTTGAGAAATGAACTGGTATTTATAGGGGTGTGCCCGGCCACATTTGGCGGTTTTTTAGGTAATTAATCTTATTTTGAATGAATATTTGAAGGTTACCTTGTGGGGAGGATTTGATGAAGATGGATGAAATGAGTTTTGAATAAATACCTATTTTGATCACTTTTGACCTTGATTGAGTCGTGATTGTCCGCTGCTTGCGCGTAGGAGTTCCGGTGTGCCTTAAGGGTTATTTTGTATTTTTCACCGAAAAATCCACGTGTTGCCTCCATATTTTTCTTGATTATTTTTGGCTCCACAAATGCCCCCACACTTATTGGGCTGCTCGCAAAAAATGGCAGTAAGTATAGAGATCATCTTGCTTTAGGAAACATATGATTGCTTCCTATTTTGATGTAGATTCACTTTTAAATTAGAAATTAGGTCCTTCTAGGAAAATGAAATAAATTTCTCCCAAAGTCTATTTAAGTCGACCTTAAGTAGATTATTAAATCAACTTTAGAGAGCAATTTATTCTACCCTACGAGAGAGAGAAAACTAGAGGATATTTGTTCCCCCTCCTCTAGCAATCTTCTACACTTGCCAGTGCAAATGACCGTCTTTCGTTGCTTTCTTAGTTTTTTCTGCGCCGCACCGAGGTAAGAAAAAATTAATTTTCCTTGTCTTCTTCTTAGATAGTGCTGCCGCGGGGCAGCCGTCGGGTGGTGTGGCATGTCGGCTTGCAGGGGCCAGGAGATAGCTCAGCAAAAGCCGAGGAGGTGTTATGGCAGGGACCACTGCTTGGGCTACTCGGCTTGGCTAAAGCCAAGGGCAGCTGTGTAGCTAAGGTACAGTGCTAGGTGAGTCTCATTGCTCATGTCTTTTGGGCTTTTGGACATGACGTGGGACAGGTCGGCAATTGAGAGCAATAAGAAAGTCGCAGGCCTCATAAGCTGCTGGAATGTTGGGCATGCAGGCTTCCTGCCTATTGGTCTGAGAGAAAAAATGAGGGAAAAACCATCATGGGTTGAGCTCCCATACTGAGTATCGTGAATGGCGTTGGCTGCTTACTCTTCTTTGCCAAGACAAGGGTAGGCTGCTAAAAAAAAGCCGAAGACTTCCTCCGTTGCTCGTGAAGGTTCGCCTGCTGCTGATAAGCTTGTGATTGACTTGACTTCTTCCAATGGAAAGAAAGATAAGGCTGTTAAATCTGAGTCAATGATGGTTATAGTGCCAAAAGTGGCTAGTACGACTGCTAAAAGGATTGCTCAATGTAGAGGTTCTATCGTGCCCCTAATGCCGAATTAGTGCCAAGACATATGTTAGGAGCTAAGTTTGATTCACCTTTAGAGAGGCTTGCTACTATGAAAAGTGATAAAGTGGACTCTGCTGCTAAAGTGGTGACAAGGCCTAGGCTTGGTTTGGTACTGAAGTGATTCTGAAAAAAGCTGGGAGCTATTTTTGTGTTTGGTAAACATTCAGCTTCAGTTTTTTTTCACAGTTTTGGATGAAAAAAAGCCAAAAACAAGAAATTGCAAAACCTAGCTTTGAAAAATCGGTTTTTTTTCACATCTGTTTTACATAAAATTTTAATAAACACTATAATACAACTTTTTTTTTTTTTTTTTTTTTTTTTTCAAAAGCACTTTTACAAAAAAGTTTACCAAACACTTTACTGCTTTATTTCACAGCTGCTTATTCTTACAGTACAGCAGAAGTAGCTTTTTTTCAAAGCACAGCAATACCAAACCAGCCCTTACTCATCTTGCCTCTAAGACTGATTTGCCCACTGAGAAGAATGAGGTTGCTTACTTGGGCAGTTGTGAGAAATCCACCATGCCCGTTTCTGGGGAAGTTGCTGAGATCTGTGCACTTTTGAAACCATATCTGCTTGAAGACATAGACGCTTATATGAAGTTTGTCGATGACGTTAGAGGGGTTGTTTGCCCAAAGCATACAATCGAGTAGAAGAAGACTGCTCTACTTGCTATGATGCAGATGGCGGCTATTCTGGTGGCCAAGTCTATGCTCCTTGACCAAGAGGATACCAAAGTTGCCAAAGAGATGGCAAAGGTTATGGCAGTCGAAGCTTATTTCTCTGTCGAGAATATCAAGAGGGTGGAGTCTGAGCTTGTCACTTTGAAGGGGTCTAAAATCTCTACCCCCACTTCTCTACAGTTTAAGACCGCTTGTCAAGAGATCGTTGACTTGAAGACTAGGCTTGATGCAATCCAAGTTAAGTATGAAAGTGCAAGGAAAGATATCGGATGTTACATACCTCATATTCAAGATCTTAAGAGTGCTGTTTCTGAGCTTCGTTCCACTACTTACGCAAAGGATGAATAGTTGATTGTTGCTTATAACCAAGTGATCTACTTCAAGAAGGTCGTTAATAGGCTTGAACCCCAAATGTTGGAACTCCAAGATGCGTTGAGGATTAACAAAAGTTTGAAGAAAAAATTGGATGAGCTGCAGTGCATCCATGTTAGTCTGCTTGAGGAGAACGAGCAACTGAAATGTGAAAAGGTTAGGCTCGAGGTTTCGCTTGTTTAGAGTCAGGCCGATTTCTACAAGCTAGGTTATGTAGATCATTTATTTGGTAGGCTGTCTAACTTCGAGTTTGCTGGAAAAGACTTCGAAACTTTGTCTATTTCTCCATAAGCCTTGCTTATCTTCACTTTTGAGGCCCCCATTGCTGAAGTAATTGGAGAGGTTGATGCTCAAGCTAGAGCAGACGGGGGTGAAGCGCCGGATGATGCCGTTGCTAAGAGTGTTGAGCCTGCTGAAGATGTAGCGGTCGTGTAGTTGTGGGATGTCCAAGCTGCTGAAGGTTAGTCTTCTAGATAACCTTTAGAATTTTCTTTGTTCTCATTCTTGCATTTGTTTTGCTTGAACTCCTTAGGTCTTTGCTATTTGTTTATCAATTTTGCTAGAAAATTTAATAAACTTGCTTCTTTTACTTTTCTCCATCTTCATTTCTTTTGTTCATGCCCTAACCTTTAGGCTTTATAAACCAGAGGCAGACATGCTACTTTTCTATAAGTAGACAGGCCTGCGTAGCCTACATCGTCGTATGTGTTAGTGTAGAACTTTGTAAAGTTGTTAGTCATAGGGTCGACACCCGAACGCCTTATTTACAGAAGCACACGAGTCCGCGTGACCACTTGGTTGTTAACTTTGGCTTTCTCCACTTCCGTAGGTTGCGTAGAAAGTATAACATCACTTTAGGATTTGGTGTAGTTTGTTTCGCATTTTGGCAAAAATGAAGCCCATCGACTATGTAGCATGTCGGCAATGGATGAAGCTTCGTATACATGCGCTAACTTGTTTAACCTTTTTCATATAAACATGCAGTTGTATAAGTTAGTGCATCTTTACTACTCGAATGGCAAGTCGTAGACAGTTTTCCGAAAATCGTAGGCTACTTTAGTGCACTCGGTAGCAGCTTTAGGGTTCCAGGGCAGCCGTCCATAGCGCGTACTGCATTATGTTCCATTCGGTCTTTAGGGCCCGGTTCTCCACAGATTAAGCCAAGAGACCCAAAATCCTTCAGTTAGTTAAGCCTTGAAAAAGACCATTATGGCTACTTCTAGGAATCCCAGCGCAAGCCATCATGTACCTAGTTATAGTAGGGCAACCCGACTCATCCACATATGGATATTCGAAGTGTAAAGTTTATCATCCCGCATTGGACAACAAACTCATGTGGGTGTCAAGGAATTGGTTTATCCTATCGCACTGGAAAGTAAGATTGGTCCTCGGGGGGCGCAATTCATGCGATGAGTCCCAAAGAATGGCGTAGTCTTCTTTTGGAATGCATGAGTGATCAGTTGTTGTAAGCATGCAACCGAGCCAAGTTGTAGATTACTTCTGAATTCATCATTGAAAAATAAGTGAAATGAACGATAACTTAGTTGTAAGGTAGGAACTGCATAACAACTGGATAGTCATCAGCTTACGAAGTGGTGTCTATCAAGCTGCGTAAGTTTTCGGGCTTTGAACGAGAACTTAGTTGTAATAACCCTTGCTGCCTAATCTGCTGATCTTGTACGGTCATTCTCAGATGGGATCCATATTTTTGGAGCATTATCTGCTGGCAGTAATGAAGGCTTTTCTTAGGACTAGATCTCCGGGTTGGAACTGCCGAATCTTGGCCCTTTTTATTGTAACTGGAAATGAGTTGCTGCTGGTAGGTTGCGGTGTGGGTGATGGTTTGCTCGTGCTTCTCCTCTGCAAGATCTAAGCTTGTGACCATCTCCTTATTGTTTTACTCAATTCTTGACAGTAGAGTGTTGATACTTGGCATGATGACATTGGGATGAATGATTACTTCTGAACCAAATGCCAAAGAGAAAAAAGTTTCACTGGTTGCCCATCTTTTGGTGGTGCGATATGCCCATAGACATCTGGGGAGTTTGTCTGGCCATTTTCCCTTCTTGTCGGTGAGGGATTTCTTGTGGCAGTTGAGGATCGTCTTGTTGGATGCTTAAGCCTGCCCATTGCCTTGAGGATATCTTGGCGTGGACATGTGATGCCTAATGCCATACTTTTGGAAGAGCTTCGCCAAATCTTTGCCCTTGAATTGCGTTGTGACAATGGATTGAGGGATGCCAAATCGGCAAATGATGTTTCTTCGTATAAAGTGCTTTATATCTGTCCAAGTCGTGGTTATCATGGGCTCTACTTCTACCTATTTGGTGAAGTAATCGGTTGCCACAATCATCATGCCCTTGCTTCCATTAGCGGGCGGCATTGGCCCTAACAGGTTGATTGCCCACTGCATGAACAGCTAAGGACTCGTCTTCGATGTAGTTCGCTGGCAGGCAGTGCTGGTACCAGCTTGTAGTGTTGGCAGCGGTCACACTTTTGAACTAACTCATTAGCATCTTGGTGCATGGTAGGCTAGTAGTAGCCCGTATTAAAAACCTTATGGGCTAAGGATCAGTCTCCGGAGTGATTTCCACAAATGCCTTCATGGATTGAGCTTAGAACCTTTAAGTCATTGGGATGTGTTAGGCAGTGGAGATGTGGTCCAATATAGGATTTTCGGACGAGAATACCGTTCCACATGTAATAGCGTGCTACCTTTATTTGGAGCTTTCTAGACTCCAACTTTTATGTGGGGAGTGTGTCATTGACCAAGTAGTCTATAATTGAATTTTGCTAGTTGGGAGTTGAAGTGACACTTCGACTGCTGGCTTCGCCTCTATGCTTGGCTTGTCTAGTCTACATACTCCATCGGAATAGAGCGTTTAAATTAATGGTCGAGGGCGGACTTTAGGCCAGTTAGCGCATCCGCATAAGCGTTGTTTGCCCACGGTGCTTGAGTGAGAGTATAAGTCTGAAATGCCTCAAGCTCCTTTGGTACATTCTCTAAGTATTGTGTCATTTTCGAATGTTTTGTCGTGTACTCCCCCAATAGTCTAGTTGGTGATTAGCTAGGAATCATAATGGATTGTGAGCTTTTTCCTCGCCAAGTTTTTTGCCATTCGGAGGCCTACTAATAGGGCCTCATACTCTGCTTCATTGGTTGATGTTTTGAAGCCTAGAATGATCGTTTGCTCGACCATTGAACCGTCTAGGGTGACAAGGACCATGCCTGATCCCGAACCTTTGTAGTTGGATGCGTCGTCCACATGTAAATGCTAGAAGTCTTTATCAGGTGAATCAGGCATGGCTAAGGTGTGCTCAGCTACCTCCGGGGCGTCGTTGGGCCGCTATGTTGCGTTGCGTTGCCTAGGCTTGGCGTGAAGGCACAGTAGGGAGCCATGGAGCTAGGGCCATGTTACACGTAGCAGGAAATGCTTAACTGCCAGTATTGGGCCACTATAGAGTTGAATTATAGAGCAAGGGTCAGTTAGGGCCGTGTAATGTGCAGCAGAAGGTGGTGCTTAATTGCCGGTACATATGGCTCCTATGTAGAATCTTTTAGGGCAACGAGGATAAAACTTGCTTCTGAGAGTGTCATAATAGTGTTCGTCTGCCTTTGGCGTGCCTTTTGAGTTGAGTTGTTGCGTTCGTCAAAAAACTTTGCATCGCCAATGTCTGCGCTTTTATCGTCTCACGTCTGGATTGGATGGAATAGTGATTCATGAGGATGACTTGAGCTTCCAGGTTGTAACAATTGTCTCTAAAGTTAGCTTTTGAATTTCTGGTAGGTGGTTTCTGCATCGAGGAGAGCGTTTGAACTGTGGAATATAAGTAGTTGGCCCCCACAGCTCTTTTCGTATGAGGGTAGAGCTTATTACTACTTCAGATGCGGTTGCTTGTCCAGTCAGACCTTGAATCTCCTTCAGAGTAGTGGGGGACTTCATATTCGCTCGGATTCACCTTGAATGTGCATCGGCGAACCTTGTCCCAAAGTGCATGCTTATCTGCTAGAGCGAAAGAGTTTGCCAGAGTTAGATCTTCTTTCTTGATCAATTCTTCAAACAGCGGGTGGCCTGTTGGGAGTCCTTTTTGGAAGGCTACTCTAGCTATTGAGTCGTTGCATCCGATTATCTTTACCTTCTCTGCTTTGAACCTCTTCACATAGTCGCAAAACGACTTATTTGGGTTCTTCTTGACGTTGAACAAGTGGTAGAAATTTTTCTTGATCAAGCGATATGATGAATATACTTCGGTGAAAACCAAGGAAAATTCGTCGAAACTTCGGATGTATTGTGGCGGCAGGGTATCCAACCAATCTTGTGCCTTGCCTTGTAGAGTGGTGGTGAATATCTTACACATGAGATCGTCATTGTTTCGACAGAGGATCATTACGCTTCGGTAATGCTTTAGGTGTCTCTCCGGGTTTCCATCCCCTTTGAATGATGTGAAATATGGCATGCTGAACTTGCACGGAAGCTCTGCTTGCTCCATTTTGTCCGTGAAGGGTGACCTTATGTTGGTCATGTACCATCATAGTGCCTTGTTAGTGACCTTGTTGCATTGAAAATCGCGCAATCGCTCGGTCAAGAACCTTTATACTTCTTCCTGAATTTGCCTTTGTTGGGGGTAACGAAGCTTTCGGTTGTCCCTAGTCGTGACCTACTAGTCTAGGCTGCTCTTATACGGGCTCGGTTTGTCTATACCGCGGCTGCGGTGCATATGGTTTATTCCAAGCAGGCGAGGGAATTCTTCGCAGGCTGTTGGTTGAGCTTGAGCCTGATTGAGTGATTGCTTCTCTCAATCCTTCGTGTTGCTTACTCCGATATGAGGTTGATGATTCTTCTTATGGGCTTAGTCGCAAATGAACACTTCACTTAGAAGGTTGCTCATGTTGACTATCGAAGTGTGGCCTCAACCGTGAATGTATGCTCGTTCATAGGCCTAGTCGAGAATGTACACTTATTCGCGTGCTAAGATGGGAGTACACGCTATCTTGAGGTACACTGCCCAAACGCTCGGTTCATGGCTGGTCGAGTGGTTGCTTGCCAGGACGCTGCTGGAAAGTTTCCTCGTCTGCCTATGTCCTACTTTGGGACACATCGTCTAGGGCACGTTGGGTCTCGGTGCACTGCAAAAGCTTGGAAGAAATACATCTCCTTTAGCAGTGGAAGTGTGGTAGACTCTGGGCGCAAGATTCGAATTGGGGAATGTCAAATCCGCAGACAAGTGCGGTGAAAATGCTCCTGGTTCAATCATAGGCCCAGAAATTTGAAACTGGGATAGTTGAACTAATCTTGAACCGATTTGGGCTGCTTGGAAAGCCACATGAGTAGGCTGGGCCACAGGAGTAGGTTGGGCCACGAGAGTGGGCTGCCCGGCATATGGCGCACTTGGGTGAGAGGCTAGGGCTAGGCTTGGCAACGTGTTAGGTTCGTGTTGGGCTTGAGTGGCTCGGGCCGTCTTGCCTTAGGCTTAGGCCGTGGTTGTGGCGTTGTGGGCCTTGTTGAGGGTGGATGCCGTGGTGGTTGCCACAGTGGTGCCCCATGGGGGTGGTGCCGCTCCACTCATCGTTGTGTTGAGCCTCGTAGATCGCTGCGGTCATAATCCTTGAACGTTGGAATTTTCGTTCGTCGAGGTTTCCAAATCTCTTACCATTGTACTTTTCTTTTACGTTTTATCGAAGAATTTTTAAAAATAAAAATTCCAAGAATAAGAACGTACGAAAAATCTACAAATGAACAAGAAAGCGAAAAACCTTGAATGCGAGAGTCTTCTACGAATGTTTGATCAAGACTCTCAATGAAATCACCAATTTGTGGATGCAAATTTATTCCTTCTTGTTCTTGAACGAAAATTCCTTCTTGTGGATGCAAATTTATTCCTTCTTGATCAAGACTCTCAATGAAATCACCAATTTTCACTTATATATGTTAGGCATACAATATAGCAATTTGTGTTATGAGTAAATGGAAAAATTGTTCATTTAAATACAAGTTTGTTTACCTACATGACAACTTTAAGGCAAATTTCTCCTTTATTTCTACCTTTTATTCCGATTACCCTTATGTAAAAGTTTCATTAGAGCAAAAGTTGTCGTAGGGAAGGAGAAAGAAGAAGCACATTTGCCTTTTCCTCCTCTCCTACGCTCAACTCCACTCCCTCTTTTTATTTTTCTACTTTATTGTGGTCAATAATGATTCCCTCTGTGGTGATTAAGTATGTGTCTAAACTTGCTTCAATTCGAGTTCTCCATCACTTATTCTTTATCCTTTTTCAAACCAATCCTTCTCCCAAAATCCTCACACTTAGCTTTTTTTAGGTAGTGTGGGTTTGGCTGGAAATGGGAATGAACTTTTGTTATGTGGGTTCTCTCTAGATTATAATTAATGCGGCTTTTGTTCATGTTCGATTTGCCATTTTTGGACTTGTATCTTTTATTCATGTCTCTTGGTAAAGTTGGTGCGGTTTATCCTCATATAACTGATAGTTTCGTTGGTGGTTTTATACGCAGAGTCCCTATTGTAGCGGTCATTGTTAGTTTCTTTTGTAGTTTTTCTTCAGAATCGACACTTTCTTTTGTAGTTTTTCTTCATAATCGACACTGCTTATATGCAAAGAATGTTCCCTCACCCATTTTCTTAGCGATTTTGTGCTAAAAGTTTACCAAGAGGATTATGAGACGATTTTGTGTCCTCATGCTTGTCCGTCCAAAGATCCATCAATACCGTGACTATTAAATTACTAATAAAATCGTAATTGTTTCTTTCCGAAATAAATACGGAAATTATTTTGTTATGCGAAATAGGAGAAAAACAAATAAGAAAAGGAAAGGAACATATAAAATTGAATTAAATAAAAAAGTTAAAAATAAATTAATGAAAAGAAAAAAGGAAAAATTTCCGTGAAACAAAGGTTAAAAATCGTCACTCGGGGAGGGGGGGGAGAGATATGGAAGAAAAATCTACAATCTAGTGACTAGTGAGTTGCCTGATCGCTAGGTCTCGTATACAGTCGTAGCTTTTGAGCATTTTCAAGTACTTCATTATTTTCTTTCAACAAAGCATTGTCAGTCTCTTTCACCCTCGCACAACACGGTGCCGCGAGTTGCCGGTTCCGGCCACGCCATCTCCTCCTCTCAGTACTTCAGAACAATCAATTATGACATGTATTATTCTGTAACGAAATTATAACATGCTTAATTCCTTGTTTGGCTTCACTTCCTCGCCTCCATAATCCCATGGATTGCCAATAAATATATTAGTTCCCATTTCTCTACTCAACTCCTTAACCTTTTGGCTTACAAAAACCTCTGGTCGTCGTGCTTTGTGTTCCCAGTACTCATAAAATTATTCCTTCCTGTGTTCACTAGCTAGGTTTCGGTCTCTTCCTCTGTAACCCTTTACTACTAGGGTTTTAGTTGATTTATAAATTAGAAACCTTTTTGTTGAGAGAGAAATAAAATGGAAGACTACAACAATCAAATGGATCATGAGAGTTCAGGTGGTAGGGGAAACTTCCTCTACGCCTCACCAAACCTTGGAGGAAATTATGGGAGAGCTGCAAGTGATCATCAGATGGGAATCAACACCTTTCATCTTCAATCAAGCGGCGGTGGAGGCGGCGGCGGCAGTGGCGATCAGTGTAATTTTCAGTCTCCAGGAGCACACCCAATTAATGTGAAGACCGAAGCCACCACATCACAACATGGCCACCCAAAATTTCATTACAACAATAACAATAATAATCATCATCATCATCTTGTTTCTTCATCAAGAGGGCACCAACCAGTTGTTCATCAGCTACAGCATAATTTGGATCTTCAAAACGATGATCATAGCCTGAGCTCCAACGAAGTTGAAGCCATCAAAGCCAAGATCATCGCCCACCCTCAGTACTCTAACCTCGTGGAAGCTTACATGGATTGCCAAAGGGTAATTATTTATTAATTAACATATTTTTCTCTTTTTAGACCACGAAGAATAAATCAATTATATAAACGAGATTTTGTACTAAATTCATTTAAACGATGAGAAGAAAGATTTAAATTCTGGTACAAAAAGAGAGTACAATGCTTTAACGAACTTGGCTAAGCACATCTGTTCGATTTGTGAATCTGTTGTGTTATGGATGTAGGTGGGAGCTCCATCTGATGTTGTGCCTCGACTCTCAGTTGCCAGACAGGAGTTTGAGGCACGACAGCGATCTTCAGGAACTTCAAGAGAAACTTCAAAAGACCCAGAACTCGATCAGTTCATGGTATCCCTATCTTCCATTTCAATTTGTTTTCTTAGTTAGAAACTTAAAGACCCAGAACTCGATCAGTTCATGGTGATCCCTATCTTCCATTTCAATTTGTTTTCTTAGTTAGTAATTTTTTAATGGGGATTTATACATTTCATGCACATTTACTTGTTTTTTATTATGATAAACAATAAAATTTGGATGGATGAATTACGTACTATTTTAACAGGAAGCATACTACGATATGCTGGTGAAATATCGTGAAGAACTAACAAGGCCAATACAAGAAGCCATGGATTTCATGAGAAGGATTGAAACTCAGCTTAACATGCTTGGAAATAATAATAATGCTCCTCCTCTTCGGATCTTCTCACCCTCTGGTAAGTTTTTCTTATTTTCTCTACACACAAGGAATTTTTGGACTCATATATCCATGTGCTTATATTCTTTTATGTTATATTGGACGTTTTCGAACTCTACCTAATGTACATGTATCCATTACCACTAACCTAAATTCATATATACTTAATTTAACTATTATTATAACATAAGCAGCATGGGGAAGGAGCTTGGAGTTAAAATTCATAAAATGGGAGATGTGGGTTTTTTGGTCTTGAAATGCCTGCAAAAACTGCTAGTCCTACTGTTTTGTCTCACCTTGAGAAGAGTACCCACAACTTGTCAGTATCTCTTTAATTTTCTAGGCGTACGTCAAATCCAGTTATTTTTTTAGGGAGAAACTTTGACCCATCAAATAGTGCGTTCCAAGAACAAAGAGGAAGCTAGAGGAAGCTAGAGGAAGAAGAAGAAGAAACAATAAACCACACCTGCCCCTTTTTTTATTCACGAGTGGCTTCAATAACTATTGATGTACATACACATTTAATCTCGAGCTTAATAGTGCCATGACGACGTAATTTCTTTGCTTGTTGTATGGATGGGTTTAAAAATATATCCACATTTGATCTGATTAATGATTCTTCTTTTTCTGACAAATAATTCTCATTCCTTTTAGGGTTTTCCCAAAATCAAGACCTCCCATTGTTTCATAAATCTAATTTTCCTTATGTAGGACCTATATGGGTTGGGGAATATATATAACATGATTGTCTTCGTTCCCTAGTTCCTCATTAAATATGCTAAAATTGGTATTTTAACGATGCCTGAATAAACAAATCCGTATACAAAAAACCTTGTATAAACCGGAATCAGAATAAAAACCTTATAAAAACAAGAGAAAGGACATCGGATGCTATTTTAATCAGCTAGCTACACCATGCAGACAGTCCGGACATGTCAGAATTCATATGAAATAGAATTCCCCCATTTATTAAGTTCCATGCTAGCTATATACCTATACGCCCCAGATTTGACTTGTCTTCCGTTCATGCACATGATCCTTCTTTCTCTCTTCTTTTTTGTTTATGTTTTATGCGTGCATGAATCTATTATTGTTGTTTTCCTTTCTAGTGGTAGAGTAGCTTAGCTAACCTTAACGGTCGATAAGATATTATCTCGTTACTAATTCATCACGTGATAAATATTTATTAGACGAGTGGTTTACTTTTTATATGTGATACTCTTCTATTGATTGCAATAGAGTATCTCTTCTGTTTTCACACTCTATGGTTTTCATATATCTTTTAACCTTGACAGTATCTTATATCGACTGGTTCTTTGATTTACTTTATTTAAATCTCCATAATATAAATTCAAGAAAAAGCCTTCCTGAACGTGTATAAATATATATAAATGCATGATTTGTAATAGTTAAACAAAGTTTACTTCTAACAATGTCTGCATAATGCACGATCGATCTGTAAGAAAATATATAATAAATCAATCACGAGTTCTTGTAGCCAAAGTCTCTGTCTCTTCCTTTCCTGTTTTGAAATATATAGCATAACGCATGCACATGCACTTTCTGGGATGGATTTCCGGTACCATTCTTTCCTGTTTTGATATATAAATGATTTTCACACGCCGGTTTTCTCCTTTGGACACCCCTACTTATTTGTGTCCCTTGGTTTCTGTGGTATTATGCTTAAGAATTGCATGCATGTTACTATATGCAGAGGACAAGTGTGAAGGAATTGGTTCGTCTGAAGACGAGCAGGAGAATAGTGGTGGAGAAACTGAAGTGCCTGAGATTGATCCAAGAGCTGAAGACAGAGAGCTCAAGAATCACCTGCTGAGAAAGTATAGTGGTTACTTAAGTAGCCTGAAGCAAGAGCTTTCCAAGAAAAAGAAGAAAGGGAAATTGCCCAAAGAAGCCAGGCAGAAGCTCCTGAGTTGGTGGGAGCTACATTACAAGTGGCCATATCCTTCGGTATATGTTTTCAATTTATTGAGATTTTGAGATCCTATTAAGAATGGGTACATGTCATTTCGTTCTTGGATCATAGAGGAATTTTCTCGTGTCAAATAGTATGTTGTGTTATGTTGTCAAACTATTAATTAATTGGATTTCGTATCACTAATTAGACGATTTGTTAATGACATATATGATCTGGTTTACAATCTAACAAAATGATCATGTTACTAAACAGGAATCGGAGAAGGTGGCATTGGCGGAGTCTACCGGTTTGGATCAGAAACAAATAAACAATTGGTTCATAAATCAAAGGAAGAGGCACTGGAAGCCGTCAGAGGACATGCAGTTCATGGTGATGGATGGCCTACACCCACAGAATGCAGCCCTCTATATGGATGGACACTACACAGGTGACGTTCACTACCGTCTCGGGCCATGACCTAAACAACTCCATCACATTGTTGCCTATTCTGCTCATGCAAGGCTCATAGTTAAAGTTGGGTTAATTAGTTTCATATATGTGTGATCTTAAGACGAGCATACTGCTTATATATCTTAGTTTGTAATATTTATCGCCAACTTTAATTGGGTAATGTTCTCTATTCCACAATCCAAGTTGATGATTTACACACATTATTACGTGCTGTGTTGCTGCGGTTTTATCTAGTGGGCCCTACGTATATTTCAGTAATGTGATGCTGGCAGTAAGCTGGATTGTTGCCATTGTTTTTCATTATCTTACGTGATATTAAGACGTTTTAGAATTGATGTTTGCCTCATTGTGCACCAAAAAGGAGTGAAATATCAGTAGTTTGAGCATCGTTAATTTTTTTTTATCAATGCACGCATACCATCGTTATTCTTTTTTTTCAATACACGCATACTGCCTATAGAAACTGAAAATACGCAAGAAAGATGGTTGCTAATTGGCGGTAAATAAATTTTTTTGTATTTAAATTGAACCGCAAAAGCAAGAAAAATAGAATTGTCAAACACAAAAAAGGAAATCTCAAATTTATGATTATTAATAATAAAGAAATACCACTATTGCAATGGACAGAAATGAATAAGTTCGTTGTTTAAGCGGTGTTTCATTCACTTAGAACAGTAATAATGATAGATTAGACCATTTGTCAATGGGTAATGATTATGTTCTCTCGCGGGTGAGCCTACTTGTTCACCATTTAAGATTTGACATCTTCATCGGAGAAACATAATAATCATAACTATTCATTATTTTTGTCATCATGTAAAGATCATACATACAAAAATCATTTAATTTAGAGGTCTTTTAACCATTCATATGGATCAAACAAATGAACAATTAATTATGAAGATATTACTTGTTTCCTAGACCGTTGATTGGTATGACATGTATATATGACAAACGATTTCTAAATTGAATGATTTTTTTGCATATATAATATCTAAATGATAATAAAGATATTGAACGATTCTAATTATTATATTCCTACAATGAAGATACATAAATGGCAAATGAAGAGATAAGTAGGTTCCGCCTTAGGAGGAACACAAGTTTATTATCCTTACCTAATGAAACACTCACACAAACTAAGCTGAATAATCAATTGCACTAGTACATGGTGGAACGGCGGTATAGTTTATGGATAGTTCTATCCATACACTTATGTTTACCTCTCACACACCTCTCTCAATTTTCGTTAGTTGAATCAAATGAATTGAAAAATACCAAAAGACAAAAAATTAACAAAAATGGATGAAAAGTAAAAATGATGTGTGAATAGCACAACTCTAATTTATTTCTTATAAAATGATCATTCAATAGCCCCCTAAAACTCATTAACAAAAAACCATTGAAGTTTGGTTTGGTTTAGTTCCAATCAAAGATCAAGTTCTACAATAATTCTCAAAGAAAATGATTTTTTTTTTTTTGGATAATACTAAGAAGATCAAGTTTTTAAGTTAAATTTGTAAATCAAATGATGTGCCACCAATAAAAATAAACACGCTAATCAATACTTAAGTAATAATTCAATTATCAATGTTCAGATTATTTAGTTTACAAAATTTAGTTTAAAATTTTAATCTCTCTAACATTACTTTTTTTTCATTTAGAAAAATTAATATGGGATAATTATAAATTAATAAAACACTCACACAAACTAAGCTGAATGATCAATTGCACTAGTACATGGTGGAACGGCGGTATAGTTTATGGATGGTGCTATCCATACACTTATGTTTACCTCTCACACACCTCTCTCAATTTTCGTTGGTCGGATCAAATGAATTGAAGAAGATCAATGGACAAAAAATTAACAAAAATGGATGAGAAGTAAAAATGATGTGTGAATAGCACTACTCTAATTTATTTCTTATAAAATGATCATTCAGATAGCCCCCTAAAACTCATTAACAAAAAACCATTGAAGTTTGGTTTGGTTTAGTTCCAATCAAAGATCAAGTTCTAAAAAAATTCTCAAAGAAAATGAATATTTTTTTGTTGGATAATGTAAGAAGATCAAGTTTTTAAATTAAATTTGTAAATCAAATGATGTGCCACCAATAAGAAATAAACACATTAATCAATACTTAAGTAATAATTCAATTATCAATGTTCAGATTATTTAGTTTACAAAATTTAGTTTAAAAATTTAATCTCTCTGACATTACTTTTTTTTTCATTTAGAAAAATTAATATGGGTTATAAATTAAGGATCCGCACAAATCTTGGTATAATTGTTTTCAATGGCAGCAGGCATATTCAATTGGTCCGAGTAAATCGTTGATTTAATTTCCAAAAAATAAAAATAAAATGATGGGTTTAATAGGTTACACTTTGTTGAGAGGCTATATATATAGATAGTTAGGTAAAAACATATATTAAGCACTTTTAGAAGTCATCGGATTGGATGGTGCCGTGTTCTTGAAATCCAGCTACAGGCTGAGAAAAAGGAAAATCATGTCATGAATAATAGGGTTAGGCAAATCCCAATAGGAAACAGTTAAACGAATCTTATCTTTTCACTATTACTATCTAATACAGAGTTGTTTGATTTAACAACAACCTAACTAATTCACGTCTACATCAACTCCTACGTAACATCTCAAACTTTGCTAACATGGGCTTGCCTTCTCCAATTTGGTATGGCATGATTTACCTCGGCCAACGATTCATGCTGGTTTGTTTTTTTTTGACCATGTGGGAGGTTTGGACATTTTAAGTTTGAATTTAATTTGGACATTTTAAGTTTGATTTTAAAGAAATTAGGTTCCACAAACACACACCCCCCCCCCCCCCAAAAAAAAAAACAAAAACGTCTTTCTTTTTTTTCTCCCTTGAATTTTCTTTGTTCTCGTTTCTAGAAGATAAAGTTTCTGTTCTCCATCTTTTCAACATACTACTTCTCCTCTTCTTTTTTTTCCTTATTTTATGAGGGGTGAGGTTTATATAGTCTAACTTCTTTTTTTCGTTGTCAATAAATTTATCTCGTATTACCGAAGTTTTATATAAAAATAATTATAATAATAATAAGATGCAGCATTTTCAACCTCAAGAAAATCTAATGAAAAATAAGTTAATTAATGATGTTGGAATGGAAATTGTAGGATATGTGACTCCGGATAAAACAAAAATTAAGAGATAAACTACAAGTGAACACTCCAAAATAAGGCTTACTAGTCAATACCCAATACATATATCATCACTTTATAACGTGTTTCTCACTGAACGTAGAGTTGAATAACTCATCATTCTAAAGAATCCACCTAAGATGGCAATAAAGGTGAGTGACATGGGTTAGTGCTGTGGGCTATAAACAATCCAACCTTCAATTCCATGTGTTTGGGCTCTTAGGTATAGTTACGAATTTCTGTAAAGTATATATGTGGCTATAGGCTATAGCTGTAGTATTACAAAATTCAACAGGTTTGCAATGGTGACACAAAGTCTAACCCATGTTTGGGCTTTTAGTTATAGTTACGAATTTCTGTAAAGTATATATGTGGCTATAGGCTATAGCTGTAGTATTACAAAATTCAACAGGTTTGCAATGGTGACACAAAGTCTAACCCAACATGGAGTAGTGGTCTCACCATTCCTTAGATCACTTGGGTTCAAGCTTTAAATAGCTCAATTGCAACCCAAATTCAGCTCTACCAAATTAGTCAGCTGAAAACTGACAGGGGTCTATAAAACGAAATGATAAATTAATTTTGAAGCAAGACTTGTGTTATACAAATTTTCTAAGCATGAAAGTACTTAAACTTCTTAAATAGCAATATCTTGTTTGCATACAACTCACTATTTTTACAAATGCTTACAAACATTTTTTATTTTTTTGTGATTTTAATGCATTAATTTTACATGCGTGTTAGATTGTATTTGTAAATAGAGAGCAAAGATAATAAACAACCTCGTTTTAAGTAGCCCAACGTCAAACAAGAATCCCATGATGTTCTTACGTAAAAATAGAATTTAGTTTATTCACCGCCCTTGACATCATTACATGAAGCAATGATTTAAAAATTAAAAGAAATATTATTAGGCTAATAGTCATTTAACACGTTTGGATGCCTTAGACACTAAGCAGACACCTTTTGAGTCATTATCCAATAATAAGAGGTTATCACTCAGTGAAGTCGTGATGGCAAATGTGACAAAAAAACAATAATGTTTATGTACTCTAGTCATAATTTGATTTCTCTCAATCTTCTTCTTCCTAAACATTTGATAGTTTCACTCACTATTTGATAAAATAAAATAAAAAAAGTTTGTGGATCCATGATATGCACCCATATTCTTTTATTTCTGTAGCTAGGCAGAGGCAAGAAAAGAACAATATCTTTCTTCCGAGATTACGAATTAGATTTGTCTCCTTCACCCTCATGACCCAACCTAACACGGAACAAACAAAAGTACTCATAAAATAATGAACAATCATCATCTCGGACCACATTAGCTTATATATATGAAGCTACACCTAACCCTAAATCTAGTGGTATATTCCAATTTTTCCATTTTGTCCAAAAGTGAATTGATGATATAATTTAGTCATTATCTAAAGTTTGGATAGCATTGTTTCAATACATTGGTGAGAAGGCTACATACCTAATTATGTTTATTATCATCATCGTCATCAAGCACACAACCCTAAAGGTAGCCCTGTCAAGTTCTCCAGCAGATTTGGAGCAAATGCAGAACTAAGTATTATTATTCTTTAGTAAAATTAACAAAGCATAAAAAGAAGGAGATTGATCATTGATCAAGCCAAGTACCTTATGGTATAACCAACATGATTATGATCCCAATGTTGATTAGCATTTTTATCATAATTGCATCAATGGACAACAAGTGAGTGAACTAGCTAGATATAATTATTTATATCTCACGTCTCTCATCTAAAAGATATGAGATTCACAAAATTCAAATAAGTAGGTAAGATTCACAAAATTCAAATATATAACATCTCACGTCTCTAATTTATCAAATAAGTAGATTCTAATGAATACTAGAAATACGGTAGATACAAACTATTTGGTAGTGGCTAAGCCAGAAATCAAGGCTAGGAGGGGCTTTAGCTAGGCCTTATTAAAGGAATTAAGCACAATATAATTATTGTGAGCAAATTTTACAGGTTTTGTTGTAATGACATGGATAAATATTTTGATATAACAATACTTTACAGTAAGAGTGAAAGATTGAGCTAAGTCACGCTATGAGTGAGCCACAATAATTTATCATCACACTCGCTATTAATTAGAGTTGAACATAAAATCACATACTCATGAGTGAAGAATAATACATGTAATGCTAATGATATTGTCATTAACGATAATAAACTAAAGAAAAATGATGAAGCTTTAGAGATTTCATTTGACAACTACTACTACAAAAATATAGCATAAACGCAGAACTAGTTGATGAAAACGATTCCTCTTTGTGAGGATCCTAGAAATCCTCAAATCGTGTTTATTCATAGTATATCGTACGGTAAAAAATTATTTTAAATATTTTTATTTAGAATTAAATATGAACATTATCTAACGAAAATTGATCTCACAATTTACGATAAACAGATATAATTTAAGAATTCTCAGAATCCTCACAAAAAGGATTCGAAGAGGATTCACATTTGATGAAAACGTCATGGCTTAAACCTACCATGGCAACAACACGCGACAGTAGATCTTATTTTATAATAAATTTTCTTTCAGCACCTTCATTAATTAAAACGGTGGGTTTTAAAAGTTTTGTAAACCAACATGCTAATGCTATATGGTTGGAGCTGCAAACGGGGCCTGGGGCTATCCACGCTCTCATGTGGCTTCACACCACTTCCATTTGGCTAAGGTTAGCTCCGTAGTGAAAACGAGTATAAGTTTATAAGAGTAGTTCCAGCGTGGTTTATTGTCCCTAAGGTAATTTCTTATGCTATTCATTTAGTGAACAGTAATTGCTTTTAATGAACAGTAATTATCTTTTGTATCTTTACCCTTGCACTCAATAGCTCTGGCAATTGGTAATAAAATATTAATATTTTTTTAATAAAATAATACAAAGTACTTTTATTTGTAATTTCGAATAAGATTTTTAATCGTTCTCGTTGCGCCATATGTTATTATCTGAAAAGACAATAGCAATAAAATATTAGTATTTTTTATTTATAAAATAATTCAAAATAATTTTATTCGTAATTTCGGATAAGATTTTTAATCGTTTTCGTTGCGTCACGTGTTATTATCCGAAAAAACAATTATTGGTGATGGATTTCCGATAAGATTTTTAATTATTCTCACGTGTCATTATCTGAAAAGATAATTATTGGTGATGTATTTATAGAAAAGTAAATATATAAAAGTATGAAATTGAATTCGAACTTGACAATATATGTTGAATTTATAGAAAAGTAAATATATAAAACTATGAAATTGGATTCAAACCTGACAATATATGAAATTGGATTGAAACTTTGAGAAGATATGAAATTGTGGTGTAAGATAGAAGATAATGAGAAGGTATTTATATAAAAGTAAAATCAATTTTTTTTTTTAAATTTTTCAAATTTTTTTTTCTTCTGATTTTTAATAATTTTTTACATTTTTTAATATTTTTATTCACCTAATTAATCTATACCGTTGGATTTAAACCAATTTGAATTCCAACACTCTAGATTGTGCCACGTGGCACAACGGTAATATTTCTTTTTTTTAACTATTTTTTTTTAATTCTTAAAGTCTAATAACGTGGACCGTTGATTTCAGATCTAACGGCTGGTATTAAATGATTTTTTTTATTTTTTTTACCGTTGGAAATCCAACGGTCCAAAATTTATATCCGTTGTAATCCAACGGCCATGGGGAAGCCACATGGCTCCCCAACGGTAAGATTTTTGAGTGCGTCGCGGACCCCAATTTCTGATTTTATGTCTGATTACGTGCGCGCACGTCGCTTGCCTGACAGAAAAAAAATAAAAAAAACGCGGCTGACGTCTCCTTGACGTCAGCCCATGTCAAATGGCCATCGGGCCTGCTCCGGCTCCATCGCTGGCTCCCGTTGGACTTCCTCCCTCGGGTAATAGCCCACTGTTCCTCAGCCCGTCCCTCCAGCAACTCCTCCCGCTGGAGCTGCTCTAAGTAGAAGTATGTTGAGTTTAAAATTCAAAACCCTTCAATATATTTAATAATAAGACAGTTCACATAATTGTAAGTTAACAATGAAGGTGATACAAACAGTTTTAGTCAAAAGGTCTTATCGTCCAATTAGGTTTGTTTTAATTTTGTTTTGTCTTGTCATTCTTTGTGTTCAAGGAATTGTATCTTTTGGTAACAAATTAGGGCAGTGGGCACGGCAAACTTTAATATATCAAAATCATAAGCCAGTAAATAGTCCTGCAGTGCTTCCAAAAGTATCAATGTCAGATTTACGCAAAAATAAATGAGTAGTCGGTTGTAAGAGTTGGAAAGTGTCACTTTTCCTTCTCTTTCTTGCTTTCTTCAACATTAAAGATTTGCTTTTCTTTTTCTTTATTTCCTCCTTTTTTCTTTTTTTCTTTTTTTTTGTAAAACTTTCTTTATTTCCTCTTTAGATGGAAGATTACAACTTAAAGTTGCATACGTCAAGAGGACGTTTAAAAATTTTGCAGTGGAAAAGTTTCTCCATACAACAGACGATAATTTCAACCATTACATCACCTCATTTCAACTAGGTTTCTTTGACATGTTAAATTGTCATAAAGACTTCCTAATTTCGAAACATCAAAGTTATTGACAATTAAGTCCTAAGTTAAAGATTCAATAACCAAATCTAAGGATCATAATCTAAAATCTTGGTCTGCATGATACACCTATAATAAAAATTTCGCATGAACTCATATGCTAGTAGAAAATTCGATTACTGCAACTTTTAACCGGTTTATGAGAACCATGCTAGACACTGAATTCTATTCTCTACATCTATACTATCTATTAACAAAATTATCTTGTCAATTAAATGATGATGAAAAGATAATTTAATCTTCTATGACAAAATAAAATCATGGACAGTAAAGTAATTTCGCACTAATCAAAATTTGTTTTTTTTTTTATTTTTTATTTAAGCCCCACCCACATGTAATCCTATAACATATCTCTAATATTAACAAATAAAAGGGCCACTTAGTACCTTGGTCTAGTGGTATCCTTCTTCACTTGTAAGTGAGAGGTCTTATGTTTAATTCTCACTAAAGACGAATTTAAACCACGTTATTGCTAACCCATTGTGAGACTAAGCTCACTCCCCTCCTCTTAGTGTAGATAATATCGTTTGTTAAAAAAAAAATTAAATAACAGGATAATGCTAGAGAGACTAAGGGGGTGTATTCAATTGAGATTTTGAAGGATTTATAAATCTATGGATTTTGATAGAGTTTAATTGATTTGTAGAGATTCCATGTAAAAATTTGAGTCAATTCCTCTGAAATCTTAGGGCAAGAGGTGAGATTTGTGAATGCTTAAAATACACTATGAAATCTCTTTAATTCCCTCAAAATCCTCAACTTTTTAAAATTTGTTGAAACAATTTTCGAACTGAATACACCTAGAATGTTATAACTTCTAATTGAATGCACCTAAATTTCTAAGGATTTTAATAAACTATTTTAAATTCGTAATTGAATACAGGTTGAATATTAAACAATCACTTAAAATCCTAATTGAATACACCTAAATTCATTAAAAGAATTAAAATCTCTCACCCCCTAAATTTGTAGACTAAACTTTGTAAGCTAAGTGATATGGAAGTTGATAATTTGATTATCACTTAAGTATTGATTAACGTGTTTATTTCTTATTGGTGACCCATTATTTAGTTTGCATATTTAATCTACCTAATATTACTCAAAATAAAAGTATTGATTAACGTATTTATTTCTTATTGGTGACTCATTATTTAGTTTGCAAATTTAATCTACCTAATATTATTCAAAATAAAAAACTCTCTTCTCACTTCCACGTTCTCTCTCGTTCTCTCCTTCCCATTTTAAAAAAAAAAAAAAATTGTTCATAGACAAAATGTGTGGACTTATACAAGTAAATTACAAAAGAATCAATAAAATTTTAATTACAAGTTAAGCCAAAAGTTCTCAGCATGCACACAAATTCTTCATCGTTATTATTATTTTTTTACAAAAGAATCATGTTTGCTACACTTCATCATGAACTAATTTAATTAATATATATCGACCAGAAGTGGTTTATACTCCTATGATCAAGAACTAATTAGGGAATGTTCATTCTTGATTTTTTTAAGCAAATGATAATATATATTTACACTAAGGAAGTTTCACACTGGGTTAACAATAATATAGTTCAAATTTGTGTTTGACGAGAATCAAATCTAAAACCCTTCACTTATAAATAAAAAAGAATATCACTAAACTGTAGTATTACATAGACTACATAGAATCATTATTATTAGTATTAGAAAAAGCAACAGATCGCGTGCTATGAAATACACCAAGAAATTCTTCGAATTTAATCATACACCTCTGTTCAAATCACATCCCACTCGCCCGGTCCACCAACTTTTCTGAAATTCATAGTGTGAACAATTATAGGCTGTGCATATGTAAACATCATTCTCATATTAAACCATATTGTTAATTATGATCCACAAATTGCCCATGCCATAACAGTGACATTACGTACAAAGTAAACCTAGCTAGATTTGTCATTGGACAAGACGCAATGGACAAGACGCAAGAAAACAAAAACATCCTTGACATGAGGAGAGACTAGCTAAAATCGCAAAATATAATAACATATACATGCACACAATAATATTCGTAAATAAGAGACAGAAATTACTTAACCTCTACGGTTAAACTTCATTCTGTACAAATTAAATCGAACTATGCATGCTGCATTCATATATATATATATATATATAAAAGGCTAGTGATAATCTGGCCTTAATTAATTTGGCAGCACACTATAGCTAGCAAGCTGTAGATGGATGAGTACTGTAGGGGTTGAAGATCAAGTGAGTCTTATTCGACCCGACTAAAAATGGACTTGTCGATGACTCGTTGTGATTATGATTATGATGATCGCCGACGTTGCAGATTTTCTCACAGGAGGGACACATGGTGAGAGTGGCAGTTGGAAACTGCATGTAAAAGGGTGCTGCTGCTGTTGCTGTTTGTTTCATTAATTTGAGCTCTTGCAGCTCCTTGTGTAGCCTTCTGTTCTCTTCCTTCAATGTTTCACAACATTGCTTCAACAACTCGCACTCTGCTTCCGTTTGCTTCAGCTTGGTCCTACAAAATTGTAATAAATTAAGAATATTAGAAAATTATATATTAGTGGAGACTCATATGAACAAGCATCAAACATGCACATCCTGAAAATTTTGAATACAAATAATAAGAATAATTAAGTATGAACTTGATCTTCATGTTAACTGAACTCGAGACGTCCCACTGAGTGAGGATAAATACTTAGCACATCTTGGAAATTAAAGTAAATAAATTATACCTAGCCCTCCTGTTTTGGAACCAGACTTCAACTTGTCGTGGGCGTAAGTTTAGCTTTCTTGCCAGTTCTTGTTTTTGTTTCTGAAAAAATAAAAAAGCTTATAACATGAGACAAATAACTAGAAAAATTAATACGATAAGATAATTATTGATAAACAATGATAATCTAAACACAAGCTTATAATAACATGAAGACAAATAAATACATAAATAAAGATGGTTTATGGAAAAATATAATATTTACTGGATTGAGAGTAGTGTGCTCTCTGAAGGTGTCCTCTAAAGTGGCGGATTGTTCTTTTGTAAGTCTGAGTTTCTTTCTAGGACTGCCTTCGTGATCTTGATCTTGATCATATAATTCGTCGCTTACTCTTGATGAAGTAGTGATATTCACTACTCTCTCTTCTTCTACCTCTCCCTCTATCTCTTCAACACCCAAACCTCTGTCCCTCTTGAAACTAGATGAGTTGGAGAACGAAGAAACGGCGCCGCTGCAGGGAGAAGAGGCCTGTTCTTGTGCTTGTACATATACTACTTGGTGCAAATGATCATCCGATTTGGCGGCCTCGATCTTAGCCCCGGACGATGGACCTAGGGTTAGAGCCGGCAATAGGTGATCGTATTTCAACTGTATTTTCTTCTTCTTTTGGTGATCGAGATCGAAAGCCTGCAAATTTGTATGATGATCTGGATTACCTTGACAACCTAGGCTGAGTCCAAGGCCAGTGTTACAAGCTTCATGATCAAAACCCATCGATCTCTCTAATAATATTATTGTTCTTGTAGCAACAAATTAATTACAAAATATTTATATAAAAAAAAAAAAAAAGTCTGAGCGTGGAGGCAAAAGAATATGGTATTTTTTTTAGGAGGGAGAGTTGGAGTAGTAGGGCTGTGGGGATCGGATTATTTAAGCAAAGGAAGGAAAGTGATTGACGAATATGGTTTTGTGGAATTATAACAATTAGATCGACCCCATGTCTCTTTGTCCTCATAGGTTGACCAATATCACAAACAAATTCTCTACTACTCTAATGTCTATATACGTCTCGATACAGTTGATGTGTATAGAAGGTATATGAAGCTAATTAAGCGAGTTTGTATATGTGTGTGTGTGTGTGTGTGTGTGTAAGCATGCGTGGAGCCACATGGAATGTGGGTGTACACAAGAACGCACATTAAAGAGTGAGGGGAATAATGATTCGGCACTTTTCACCTTTTTCATTCCACTTTTTGATCTACTGAATTCTCATTTTATATTATACGATCGAACAACTATTTTATTCTACATAGAGAGAGAGAGAGAGAGAGAGATTCTTTAGGTAGGAACGTATATACTTTCGACCACTTTCACACTAATACAATGTGAAAATTTGATCAAAAAAATAATTTAGTGTGAAAATTAACGGTTATTCTCATGTGTATTTAATGAACACATGCAATATTCATGGTACATCGATATGCACATATATATCTTATTAGAAGAATTTCATACATTTACTCTTAAAATATGGAAAATACATTTATTTTCAAGTTTCGAATTTATTGAAACAATCTAAGGAAGGCAACATTGATAAGAGTCTGAAGATCAATCCTTTGTGTTCCTGCATGTAGACCTAGTTTGCAGACCACCCAAATGACTCTTTGAGTACCACAATCTGTGTTCCTGCATGACTTTTCTAACTAGAGTTTTTTCTGAACTCCTTTTTAGCTAGGAAAAATCGATTATTACATGTTCATTATCATCACCTATCTATCTGACTTTTAAGATTAGAAATTCTAAGAGCATATCTTTTTTGAAGATAAGTGATGGGAATTAAATGATAGCCATTTGTAGGATTAATCCACCGACTAATCTATAAATTCATTGCACCTTTTGTGCGAGCTATGATTAAAAATCTCATATTTTCTTTGATGAGACATATAACCGTACCGATGCACTTTTTTTTCCTTGTTTCTCTTTTCTTTGGTTTAGCATAATTAACAGGGATTTTGTTCACAAAAATAGTTCTCCATGACATGGACATAACATAAAGAACGCAAGTTAGTTAGATGGCATAAAGATTAGAGATAGGATTTTCGTTATCTTGGCTAGCTATCCTTCATTTACAAGTTTCTAGTGCGGTTGAGCAGATAGAGATACATTGACCTTGAAACAGTGGTGCCAATCAAAAAGTAATTTAGTTGGTTTAAAAGATGAATGGGAATAATTGGGTTAGTTAAGATTAAACATATTATTCCTCAATCCATCATCATTAACCTACACTTTAAGGCTTAAATTTAAAGTAAAGGGAAAAGAGCAGGGTTACAAACGACAAAGAATCCTAGCTTAGCTAATATCACACTAATTTAATTGCAAAACGAATCGTATAATGGTATCATGCATAACTTTATCATCGTCATCTTTAATTGTGTTGTATTGTTATTGTCATGTTCAATTCAGACCGTGTTATCTAAAGATTAAGTACATAAACAAGGAAGAGGCTCCTTTCTGGATCTATTTTGTGGGGATCCTAAGAATCTCCACATCCTAGCCGTTTATCGTATATCGTGGGACCAGTTTTCGTCAGATACTTTTTGAGTTTAATTTTAAATAAAAAATTCAAATAATTTCTGACCATACGATAGATGATAAATGGTTAAGATGTGGAGATCCCTAAGATTCCCACAAAGTGAATCCAAATGGGATCCAATTCCCATAAACAATGCGTAACTAACCATACTAAATAGATAATAATATTCGTTATAATTAAAGATTGTGAACAAAAACGTTCCTATTTAGCAAGTGTGACCGCATGGAAAGCCGGCAATGGATAGACAAGTAGACCCCACCAATGATTTTGGATGATGGGGCATTTGAATTGATTCTATAGAAAATAGTTGTAGTTTAATTTGGTGATGGAGGCAGAAGACCTAAAAAGGACTGTAGAGTAGAAACTAAAAAGAAGTTGGCAATGCAATGATGGAATGGATGTGATTGAGAGAGCAAGAGCAATGTGTAAGGGTGGGGGTGGTGTTGGAGGGAATTGGATCCTCTCTTGAGCAGGAGATCAGGATCCTCCTGACCCATTAACATGGATCGTTGAATTTTGATTCAACGGTTACAATTATCATAACTTTTAGAAGGGCTTCCTGTTTGTAGCCGTTTGATCAAAATTCAACAATCCGTGTTAGTGGATTAGGAGGATCCTGATCTCCGACTGAGGAGAGGATCCAATATTGTGTTGGAGATAAGGTTTCAGATGTGTTCCGGGCTTTAAGGCCAGCCGACCAGTGAGTGTGTATGATTGTGCTCGGTGTTTGGCTTTTCCACATCCTTCTTCTTTCTTTCCCATACCCAATCGTTCATGTCAAATAACAAGAAGCCACCATAATTTCCAAAAAAAAAAAAAGGACAAGAAGCCACCACTTTTGTCTACATATTTCTCAACCACGTAAAATCACAAGCCAGACCTACACTTTCAAGCATATTAAATAGTAATATTGTTGTGTCAAAAATTAGTATTGTTGTTAATCATTTTATTTATTATTAGAGGACAAGAATATAAGATCTGCTAGGGTAACCAACTAGGCTTTCGGCTAGTGGTTTGACTATTTGTCATAATTTAGTTGGAGATCTAGTTTGACTCTTACAAATAACGAACATGATATA
The DNA here is from genome assembly GCF_963583255.1 of Pyrus communis. Classification (NCBI taxonomy): domain Eukaryota; kingdom Viridiplantae; phylum Streptophyta; class Magnoliopsida; order Rosales; family Rosaceae; genus Pyrus; species Pyrus communis. Next base: position 4,391,942 of record NC_084817.1, read on the forward strand.
TTTTTTATAAGTTCAATTTATAATTGTAAAATGATCATTCTTTTTTGTAGCGCTAATGTCAAAACATAAAATTTAGCCACGGTTTAAATGTCATTTTAAAATGCGTTAGTATTCATGCATGTAAAATCTGTTTGAGATAATTGGGCAGTAAATTCAAAATGGGATGGGACAACAAGAGTCTAGTCATAGCAACATAAGCTTCATTGACTTTCGTGGAAAATGAGGGTAGGAGAGCATCGTCAAGGCACCGGCCTTTCCGAAAGCAAAGCTTTTGCTTACCCCACTGGGATTGTCTTTCAGTTTGTGATATATACTGCTTTCTATTTGTGTGGGACTAATTAAGTTTTGGGGTTAGAGCATCTATCATTCGGCTCCAGATTACCAAAAATATTATTTTGCCGGCAAATTCTAAGCCGAGAAAGAAAAATTTTATCGGTACAAAAGGCCTCTTCTGATGAATGTTTTAATTTATCGGCTGAATACTCATGCTATAACCAATTTATAATGTCAATCTTAGCCGATGAAAATTCAGACCTTACCTGATAAAATAAGGGAATTGTTATTGACACTTTAAAAATCTCATTCTACACTCCAAACTTACTATATTTGGAAAGAAAAATACACTTGTGAGGAGTGTAGAATGAGATTCCAAATCGATTCAATTTCTGTTCTCTAGTTACTTGCTCTTCAGTCGCTCGCACTACGATTAGTGTGCCTTTTGTTTCGCTCTCTGAGCTACGACCAACTCTTTCTCTTTCTAAGCTCTGACTGCTAACAAGGACCCTCATGCCAAATTTTCTTTTGCACAATACCTCTATTGGATTTTGGGTTTGGGTTTCTTTTCAATCTCTTTCAACGGACTCTTAAATTTTGTGTTGGTGTTAGGTTTTGTTATATTGAGTTTCTGGTGAAGCAATTTTCAGGTATGTTATTTTTCTCGAGAATTAGTGTTGGATGAGTCGAATTGGGTGATGCTTGGTTAACAAAAAAGAAGAGACAGTGGCTTGCACTTGTTAGTTGAATGTTGGATATGGCCTATTTAACCCAATATTAATTGACATTTGTAATTGAACATGTTTGTGGAGTTTGTCATTTGGATCCATCTTACTGCGGTACTCTGGCTTTAAATGAGATCATGTTCATTTGAATCTAATCAGTTTTTACAAGCAATAATGTAAAATTTACAGGCCTTTCTAGTTCATGATCTTCATTTAACACTCAACATCCTAAGTAGTTTAACAATTTTACGGCTTCATTTGATCAGCAGCGGAAGTATGTTTATTTTACTTAAACTGATTCTGATTAACAATCCATGCTTACAGATTGAGAACTTGGAATGTGATATCCATGAAAAGAGAAGGAAAATGAGGGTTTTCGAACAGCGGATTAAAGAAAGTGGTGAGGCTTCAATTACTAATGCATCTATATATGGTTGAGATGCAGCAAGTAGTTTTGCGTTCTCATCATCTTAATTATTCTGGTTCATAAGTAGTAGTACAATTTTGTTTCACCATTTGCAACAAGTAGCTGAAACTTTGTTTTAATTACTTATAAGTTCTGCAAAAGACTATTAAGTCTGATGACCTAGTGCAATGAGAAGCGATTTGAGTTGGAAGTGAGTGCATTCTTTATATATCAGTTTTTTGAGTGAGTGTATGCTTTATATATCAGTTTTTTTATCGACACAAAATGGGCAATGTTTCATTCCTAAACTTCTCCTATCACTTTAGCTGTCATCTGTGTTTGGGGCTATAACATTTGCTCAATACATCCCAATTGTCGTGGAACTCATCCTTTAGCTATACCTTTCATGCAGATAAAATCAGCAGATAATCGTATTCTCCAAGAGCAATTGCAAACTAGGGTTAGAATGCCTTCCTTAATTCCTTTCGAGCATTATAAATTTTTTTTCCGTTCAACTGATTCATTTTAAGCTCTGTCTTGTGTCAGTGCAGGCTTTCATCCTTTAGTATATTGCTCAGCTTTCTGTGTATTTGCAGGTGCAGATGTGGTGTGATGCTACATGGCAATCAATTCTGAGGAATGACAGTCAATTTAGAGAAATGACGGATAATTGTATTGTGTGACAGTTGCTTTTGTATAAGCACTCTAGATGTATATTTGAAATTTATCAATCAATAAAATACTATTTCTCACAATTTTGTGTATTGTATTTTGATATTTATATGTAGTTTCTGAGTATTTGTTTGGGCCCAAAATATTATTTTGGGCCAAGCTTAGGTTCGGTCCAAAACTTTTCCAAATATATTATGGGTTGCCTGGTGGCCTTGGGCTGGTCAGTAAAGGTGATCGAGTCCTATTGCAAGAAGGAGTAGTTCAGATGAGCGAATGGGTCTAAGAAGTCCCAATACCATAAGGAAGCCTAGTGCAATACGGATTCTCGACCGGCAATGAATACGGCTTTAAAAGGAGGGTGAGTTCAAAGTCCTAATAGGAATAGGATTAGTCGAGATAAAGTTGGAACAAGAAGTCCTAGTCCGAATATGGTTTCAACTTGATCTTAAGGAGGTTTTGTTGCTATAAATAAAGAGCAGAGTGCATCATTGAAGCCCCTCCAATTCAACACACAACTACCCTGCGCAAACTTCTCAAACATCTTGAGTTTGGATAAACAGCACTGTGAAGACAATCGGCCAACATCTTCAGTTTAGATAAACAGCAATGTTGCTGTAGAATCAGCCGACCGAGGAGCACCTTCAGTTTGGATAAACAGCACTGCGTCGAGGCCGACTGGTTATCTATCCAAGTCTTGGTCGAGAAGGGTCTCCGAATCCTTATTGGCAGAGATCATCTTATTAGCCCTTCCGACGAAGTAAGGTGTTACAAGTTACGACATTCGGCACATTTAACATCGAGTGATTTTATGATTGGATACTCACAAGTGAGTTTTAGAGTTCAGCATTCTGACGGCCGAACCACATTTACCATCAAGACATACATTTAATTTGAATACTTATGTCTATATAGTATGGTGTCGATTCGACGTGCTTATACTCTCACGAATATAATCACTGTGACCGAATCCGACACCGACGATTCGTGAACTTCATAGAACTAGCAACCTTGTCTTTAGGCTCGAGAATCCAAATGCCGAGATTTGTTCCTTCCTCGACCGCAGTTGCAAGATCAAGAAGTCAGCAATGCGCTCAACGCAACATCAACAAATTGTACTCCTCGGCCAAGCTCGGCCGACGAGTTGGCACGCCTCGTATCAACTGAAGGACGTAGTTAGCTCATTAGTTACTCGGCTTGCGCGTCACGTAGGTTTTGTAATTTTTAGGGTCAACAGTATTATAGCATTTTTTTTATAAATTAAATTTTTCCCGACAAAGCCAATTTTGTTAAGAGAGAAGACTATGCCAAGGAAATATCCATGGTGACGAACACATTTAGTTGGCGGAAAAGTTTTATTTGTCGGCTTAAAAGCACTGTACCGACAAAAGTATTTGTCGGGAAAGATGGAAATGCTGACAAAAAAGAGTTTGCAGGAAAAGTTGAACTTAGCCGACGAAATACCACAATTCGTCGAGAAAACTCTTAGGTGACATGCTTTAGGTGACAAAATGGCCGACGAATTTTCATCAAGAAAGACTCTTTGCCAACAAATTAAGTTTGTCGGTAATGTTGAAATTTCTAGTAGTAAGAAATAGAGACAGAGACCATGTCATGAGCAGCTCCCACCTCACCTTCCATGAATGCGACTATACATCTCAATCATGCTTCAAAAAACTTTGTACCAAAATCTCTAGCAAAAAATTATTATATGAATAGTATTTGCGTCCGGCTAGTGAATGTGCACCTTACTCATTCATCTAGTTGTAACGTAGTTTAATTGAACAAATGTCAACGAAGAATTCTTTGCGGGTTAACAATGAAATTGATTTTACAAAATTTTCATTGAAGAATGGATGATTACCTTCTTTATAGGCACACGGTTGTGAATTATGGATTCTTTCTGAATGGGTGCATACTAGGGTTTCGGTGTCGAGAATGGCTTGACTTTGGATTTCTTGCCGTATGATGAACCCCGCATAGACCCGCACTACATGGCAAGTAAGTACATAACCCATATCATATATGTGCAATTTTGTTCCAAATTGCAAGACTCGTCGTGTTCAAATTGAAGATACTAGCCTTCATGCATGTGCTTATGCGCGCATGAAGACATTTTTTGAATCATGACGTGTTACACGCGACTTACACGTTTTAAATGTATTATTATGCACTTGCGAAAGACCTTTTTTTATAACCAATGAGCGCGTGCAGAAGACATTTTTTTAAGGGGCTTTTAGATCCAGGTCCAAAAAATATAGTGTTTTTAGGAGTGAGTCCAGTTATCTAATTATATATTTTTATTTCTTTTATACTCATTTAATATTTTCTAAAAATATTAAAAATCAATTAAAATCTTTTAATATTATGCATTTTCCAACTCCAAAATATCTAATTAATATCTTATAACAAAAAAAAAAAAAAAAACTAATATACTAACATAAATCTATCTGCAAAACATTCTACCCTAACTCAAGTAGCAAATATATGAATGTATATTATACCTATAAGTGAGATATGAAACCTAACTAAAAGGTAGAAAAAAAACATGATATACCTACAAGTAAGACACATTAATCTATGACAGGTTGACTATTAAAAAAAAATTGTCATATAGGTAGATAAATACAATTAACCTGTGATATATGTTGATTATAAAAATTAAAATAAAATCTATAAATGGGTTAAAGAAGGAGGAAGAACAAGAAATAACAAAAATAAAAAAATAAAAAGAAATAATCAAAGAGATAATTAGGAAGAAATTTGATTTTTACAATAAAATTTTTCATTGAAGAGATAATTATTGATAATAGAATAATTAAATTTAAGGAATTGGACTTATTTCAATAAACTTGACTATTCCTACTATTGACTCAAAAAATTGGACTTATATCAAGTTTCCTCTTTTTTTAATCACACCGTGCTACATGCAACTTACACGTTTTAAATGTATTATTATGCGAGTGTGAAAAATCTTTTTTTATAACTGGTGAGCGCGTGTAGAAGGCATTTTTTGAATCACGGTGTGCTATGAGTGACTTACATATTTTAAATGTATTATTATGCGTGTGCGAAAAACTTTTTTTATAACCGACACTACATGTCTCTTAAGATATTTTGAATGTGTTTAAAAATAGAGAAAATAATATTTAATAAACAACGTATTGAATCACATTATTGCTAGCCTATTGTGAGGTACTAATTAAAAAATATATATATTATGCTTGTGCGAAAGACCTTTTTTATAATCAGTACTACATGCTTGTTAAGATATTTTGAAAATAGAGAAAAAAATATTTAATAAACAACTGACTGAATCATATTATTACTAGTCTATTGTGAGGTACTAATTAAAAAAATTTATACAACAAGTATTTTAAAACACTATTTATATGACAAAAATTCCCCTGCATTATTTTGGATTGCTTTTGAACCTTTTTATTTGGGGGGCATTTTTGTCCTAAAATCTTTGGTGAAGCTGGTGACCCCAAAAGGGTATATATAAAGATATATAGTTATAGATGATTCGATGAACATCTCTTTGCAAAAATGGCCAAAATTAGGTTAAATTTGACTTCTAATAATACAAAAGTGTTTATAAGTAAGTAGCTACTTAATTTCATAATGCTACCCCAATAAGGGCTCTCTAGTACTAGCATCACAATGAGTTAGCAATAATTTGGTTTAAATTCTTTTTTTTTTCTATAATCGAACCTAAGACCTCTCACTTACAAGTGAAAATGAATATACTTATATTATAATACTAAGTGACATCTAGTATTAAGTATTAACTAATATAGTATCATATTACTTATTCCATGCAATCAAAATCATTTTAGGGAGAGCGAGAAAGCGAACCAAAATTCAACTTATTTCTCTCCCTCGACTAGCTAAGAGTGGCTAACAACTGTTCAGAAAGGCAAAATGAGTTGCCATGTAGCTAGTATCATGGGCGGAGCCACATACACAGGGACGAATTCAGTGTTAGCTGGGTTGGGAGGCTATAACCCAACAGAGATTTTCCTTCACACCACCTTCATCACTGTAACTTCTCTAGCCTTTTTATATTAGGAGTTTTAACGAAATACTCATAATACTGTTCACTTTTAATGAAAATGACATTTTTATTCTAAAAAATCACTCCTGGTACTATTAACTTACAACATATTTTTGTCCTTTTGATTAAAATTCAAAGTTTTCAAATTCTTTTCATTAGTTTTTCTTTTTATATTCCATTGGCGCCATAAGCGTTAGCCCACCCAATTTTAAAATCTCGACAAATGATTTAGCTAGTCTGTTGGAGATGCTATCCAGATGCTTGTAAGGCATGTCATGTGAAATAATGTTGATATGTCTCTTCATATATCATCAATTCATCATGACCAGATAGTCTAGATTTTACAGCTTTGAAATGAAATAATAGATGGATGGTGGATCCACACAGTTGGGGACTTTGGGCTTCAATGCCAAATCCAATTAACGCAAAAAGCAAACATTCAAGGACTCAAACCCAAACATATCAACCCGGTCATTGGGTTTTAATCAGCCGAAGTTCGTGTCTGGCAGGTATTCGGTATGAGTCGGAGCATTTTTACTCACCATGTTGTATGCGCATCATAAATCATAAACGTTTTGATGTAATCATCTGTGTAGTTTATGATGGTGAGCAAAAATGTAGCTGCAGCCGGACATCCCACACCATGACAGCAAAGGTGTCGACTGTATAGCGATCCAAGCGGTGTGATCGGAGTGTTTGTCCCGAAAAGCCAAAAGCGATTTCCGATCAAAACTTCAGAAAAAGGTCCGCAATATGCATGCCTAGGTGAGAAGAAGAAGAGAGATCAGAGATGGCAATTTCCAGTTCTACCCTCTCAGTTGCTTCCCCATTCCCCAACAACTCCCAGTTCACGTTCCTCGCCTCAGTCCCTCTAGGCATGCAATTGCAGCAATCGCACTAGTGCACTACTTGTTTGTGTCACATTTTGTCTTCCTTTTTGCCGCCTTTTTTCCCGGATTATATATACCCATTAATTAATTTGGTGAATAATTACTTAAGTAATTAATTAATAGCTTTGATCACCGCCTCCGCCACAAGCCTCATAGCCATCACTCAATCTGGTGTCGCTCATGGGTACGTACGTACCACCTTTGATTCATTACGAAAACTTACACTTTCACTCTTTGATTTCATAAGTTGCCCGATTTTGTTTCTAAAAGAATAGCCAAACCACTGAATTGCTTGATACAACTTGGAACAGCCTCAGATTCGACGAACCCATGTCGACAGATTTTTTTTTCAGGGTGTCTTACCTTGAAACTGGATCCGGTGGCGTCGTGTCTCAGAAGATGCACCGGGCGCTTTCAAATATACATATGGGTCTTAAGGCTGATTTATTATTGCTGTGCTTTGAGAAAAAACTGATTAAGCTCATTTTTGCTGCTTCACGTTTTTAGCTTTTTTTCACCTAAAATTGTGAAAATAAGTTGTTTTTAAGTGTTTACCAAATACCTTTTTGAGCTCAGCTTTTTTTTATACCACTTTTTATAAAAACATCTCAATACCAAACCAGTACTTAGAATTCGGTGAGACAGTAACCTTTAAGTAGGAAGGATCCATCATCGACTCAGAAACTTGATAGATTTGTAGAACAAATAGACGACGTAGTTTGTTCACCAAATGTATATGTCCAACATAATACCTCGTCAATTTGAACTCCTAACCTCTTCTAACATAATAAACAAAGACATTACCAGACCAATAGCTACTCGGTAATGCCTTTCAAGTTTGATAATTTTTGTAATAAATTACATACATGTGTGACACATATGAGTTACAATCTTTCATGTTTTGATTTTCTGTGCGGCTACTCTACTCATCTATCCTCTCCCAAGATGAAATCTTCATCTTTCATCTTACGTGGTGGGCATTTTTGGCCGTGGACCATGATTGACGAGTTCAAATCTTATGCATCTAAAACTATTTGTGGCCTCTCTACGTATCACGGATTGATTTCTATTTACTCTAAATAAATTAGGTCTACTTTTTTCTCATGGTCTGATCTGGCATCCTCAACGTTTCAAACTTTTTTGTCGTACATGGTAATTTTAAGGTTTATCAAACTTGTCATGTCCATTTCATTATGCGTGATAAGCTAGTGAGTCATATATTTAGGAGAGTTCAAACGCTAAAAGATTAGTAAAAGATATTTATCATATTTTTGTTTAAATGCAGGTGATTAAATATCATAATGAATATGATGTAGGGTTCCACTTACGAATTCCGATCCAAAACTTTTAATTTTCTATATTATTATAATAGTTTGAACTAGGGATGGGCAAACGGGTCTATGAACCACGGGTCGAGGTGGGTAATTAAGGTTCGGGGCGGGTACGGGCTGGTTCCTATTTTGTAAAAACAGAAACTTGGATGGGCGGGGCGGGCCTTTGAAATTTTTGGTTCGGACCGATTCTTGAAGTATAGGAACTGCGGGTACCCAAACCGGTCCATTTGTAGTTAGAATGGACGGATGAGATTGAAGAGATCATCTCTCCATCCAATCTGAATTGCTGGTTTTAGGTTTGCCCGTCCTCAAACCTATTGAATTCAACTGTCATTCTCACTTTGTCGATTGAGTCTCTCTTGCCGTCTCCAGTGCGTCGTCCCTTTCCCTCCACCACCTCGACAGCACGACGATGTAGACATTGAAATTTCAGTGAAATAAATGTTGACCAATGTATTAAAATTACAACCTTCACTCATTTCACCTATAACTTCCACTTACTTCACCAACCTCACACACTTATTTCACCTACATCACACACTCATTTCACCTACAACTCCCACTCACTTCACCAACCTCACACACTTATTTCACATACATCACACACTCATTTCACCTACAACTTCCACTTACTTCACATACATTACACATTTACTTCACCTACCAACTCCACTCACTTAACCAAAAATGGATGGTGGTGATTCACTCTCTTGCCCTATAAATAGCCTTATCCATCAAGAGGAAAGGGGAGGAATTTACATACACACCAAAACCTTGAAGCCTTTAAACTCTAAAGCTCTCAAGAAAATCCCGAATGATCAAGAAAGCAATCTTCGTTCTTCGTCAAATCCTTCTTCAAGATCAAGCCCCAACGACCCTTGAAGAACTCCCACCAACTCAAGATCAAGCCCTGATGGCCCCTTGAAGAAAGTGTTCATCATTCATCATCCGTTCATCCTAAGATCAAGCCCCAACGGCCCTTTGGATCAACAACCTCAACAAACTCATACACCCATTCTTCAAGATCAAGCCCAACGCCCCTTGAAGATCCATTCATCAACTGTTCATCCCTAGATCAAGCCCCGACGGCCCTTTGGATCAACAACTCATCCATAAACCTACACCCTACGAAGATAGAATCAGAGGATCAAATTACAAAGAGATTGTAACCCCAAAATCATTAATACAAAAATATATTTTGTACACGTATTCTTGTTTTAGAAATTTTTCGTGTTTACAGACGGCCTAGGCGACCACCATCTTCTCAATTTGTCACCTCTTTCTCGTCGTCTCGATTTGACATCCCAGGGACCCAGACTTACAAAACCAGCCACCCCACCACCATCTTCTCGATTTGTCACCTCTCCTTCTCCATCTTGAGTGCGTCGTCCATTCCTCTCATCGAGGAGGACGTGATTCAGATCCTGCAGGTTTACTCCAAGGAGATCAACAAGCGCATGCTCGACACCGTCAAGTCCAGGAACGTCGTCACTTCCGCTGCTCAAAACGGCGCCACGGAGTCCGAGATTGTGAACTCTGCGGTGGAATCTACCGCTGCTGCCGCCAATGAGGATGCTAAGGCCGAAGAGTACTGATCTCTCTATGTGTGTTAGATCACTCTTAGCTTCGTATTAGGGCTTTCATTTCGAGATCTGTTCATATTTATCATGGATTTCTTATGATGCCTATATACCTAATTACCTTCTAAATATTTAAATTTTGTTAATTTTGCTATGCGCTTCAATTTTCTATGGATTATATTATCTAGGTTTCTGTTGTGAGCATTGATCTACTTTGTTTGAAGATGTTTATGCTTAAGATTTTATAAGGAAGTGGGTGCATTTGGAATTGGAAATTTTTCAAAATCTTTCCTCTTGCATTATCTGGGTTTCCTATTGCATAATATGCTGCACTAGTGAATCTGTGCAATTTGTGCAAATTCCAGTTTTTTTTTTTTTTTTTCAAAAAAAAAAAAAGAACCAAGGACCCGTGGACTTGGCCCGAACCGCCTTGTTTCAACCAGGCCAGGTAAGGTCCAGTTCCTATATAAGAAAATGTAATCCCCAACTCAGCTCGACCCGTCTCCTTTGCACTCAGGTCTGGTCCGGTACTTTCAAATTTGAGCCCGACCCGACCCATGCCCACTCCTAATTTGAACCATTCAAAAGTTTACCAAATAAAAAAACTGAATACATTATGCCTTCTCCACATAGGGTGATGCTAGGGAGTTCTTTACAAAACTTTTTTCTATTTGAAAACACTAGAGACAACTTTTCTTAAAACATTTTAAATATTGTAAGCAAAAAAACAAAAAAACCACACTTAAATTCAAACAAAAAATTTAATAATAAAAAATTGTCCTCAATAGTGACAAAAGTTGCTATTTTTTTAATTAAAAAAATTTAAATAATAAAAAATGTAGACAAAATAATGAAGAAGAAAAATATAGTGTTATCCGCACCCTTATTTTTCATCTCACATATCTCTTGTTAATTTTTGTCGTTTAAAAAAAAAAAAATTATATTTCATGCATTTTATTTTTATTAAGGAGAGAGGAAGGTTCGAACTACAATAATTTAAAAGAAGGAAGTTTCGAATCTAAGATACATAAATGAAAACCTAAATTCATTCGATCGGCTATCAAAAATTAAAAAAGATAATAGATATGAGCAGTAAAAAAGAATGTGTAGATAGGGTATAATAGTTTGTTGGTGCGAGTGTTTTTTATTAACTTCTTAGTATAATAAGTACGTCAACGTGCACTATGCTGGGATCCCTCCTCCGTCCTTAGCAATTTGGTGTTATATAAATGTCACCCCATCACCCGTCCTTCTCTGGACTTTTGGTACTCTCTCTCTCTCTCTCTCTCTTTCTCTTTCTCTCTCTCTCTCAGTTTTCTGGATTCGAGTTCTGGGTTGTCCGAGATTTCGAGGCAGGCAGACAGACAACATCAACCATGATTCAGAAGACAATACGCTTTCATAAGTTGGTTCGGTCTCTTGGAGTCGGTTCTTCTTAGGTTAATCTTTCATTAAATTCCTCTGTTTTTTATTTCCTCTGTTTTCAGTTTCCCTTGTTTTAGATTCCATGTTTTATTACATTGTCGCATAATTTTACTATTTTACTCATTTTATAACGTATGTATCTATTAATTAATCCTATAAATTTATTAGAAATATAAACTATGTCGTCCTCCAATCGAATGGTAAACATAGTCCAATCCATAATTATAGCCTTATAAAAAATTATTTTTTAGTAACAATATCAAACTATATTTGTATATCATCTTTAACTGAAGAGACATACTTAGCCTCTTTAGCCTCTTTAATATTTTATTAATTTATTAATTAATTTAGTTAAACTATCTATTACTTATAAAGTGTGTAGACAAATGTGTTCATACGTATAAAGTGTGTAGACAAATACTATATTAAAATGGGAGCAGTTCTGCTACCCGAATCTAATTTTGATATATGCTACCCACATCCTTATAACATGACACATGTCCTATTAGTTAACCATGGTCATATTTTGTCTATTTTAGTATTTTGCATTATTTTAATATCAATTATATATCTTATTAATATTTAATTAAAAAAAATTCGTCTCTTCTCTTTCCAATCTTTACGCTTTCTCTCATCCCTTTGCCCCATCCCACCCAACTGTCTGAGAGCATCCCAGGCTCCCAGCAGTCACCCATTGCAAGCGCAATTGGGTTGATTTGCCTTTTGCTTGGGAAAAACAGCTCCAGCAGTGAAAATATGAAAGGCAATTGCAGGGCTTTGGCAGCTGCCCTGCCAGTTCTCGCGAGGGCATGCGCCTGCTTGGAGTAGCATCGGACAAGATGGAGGCCCACCCCACATCAAGGACCACAGCCAAAAAATTCCCGTTATTTTTTTATTTTTATTTTTTAAACAAACAATATTATTTATATTAACTGAAAATATGGTGGATTTAGTTTCATAATGAGCTGACAATAATATGGCTCAAATTAGCTTTCGACGAGAATCAAACTAAGACTTCTCACTTACAAGTGAAGAAAAATATCACTAAACCGTAGTACTAAATAGTTTATTATGTTTTTTAGTTGGATTTCCAAACGTTAATTTGGTGGACAAAAGATTATAAATATATTATTAAATCAAATATTTTAATCTGCCACTTGCATCTTTATCAACGGCCAGAATTATTCTAAAAGTAGAAAATTAAAAAAAGTTACTAAAAAATACCTAAAAATTCTAAAGAAATACCAATATTTTTTTTTCTACAAATACCCAATCATATATTAAAAACATAAATAAATAATTTAATAAATTAAAATTTTAAAAATATATTTGTAAATAATAATTGCGCTTGTCTTTGCCTTTCTTCATTCCAAACTGCTAGACATGCACAAAATCAATTACTATTTAGAGTGATAAGTAGCGCAATTTTATTGCCCTTACCCTCCAATTACCATTGCTCTCTACCAACTCATGGAGATGCTCTGAGAAGCACGTCATAAAGATTTGCAATTCCTGAAAATCTCCAACAGCATCAGACAAAAGTTACAAGCCCATATGAACAAGCTTGAAGCTTTCACGCAAAAACCCATAAATCATGCACATGGAAGCGTTTTTCTCCAAAACCCCTGTGGATTTTCTATACACAGAAGCATCAATGTGACACAGAGGTTGAAATTGCAAAGATTTTCAATGTCCAAAACAGACTGCAGCTGCTAATGCTAGCCCTAGCAAACAAGATGGATATCAGGCCAAGCTTGGCCAGCACGATGGCCCTTGGGCATGTTTTGCCCTTGTGTGCTCCAATGATTATTAGCCCACCTTTCAACTGAAGAGGAGTTCTGTCTAAATCAGGCCATATTTTGGCACTTTAATCTTTTGGCTCTCTTTACTGGAGATGGTCTTAATAACACCACGTGACTTAAGAAACAAATTTTTCTTACGGGAGAATCACGATTGTGATAACATAACTTCGAGTGTTTTGTTGGTTTAACTTCCAAGCATGCATTTTGGTTTTAATAAAAAATGCTAAAGAGACCACGTACAATGTTATATTACATTTAATTGTATAAGTGGATCCTAATTCTGTTAGACAAGTGGTATACAATGTGGTACTAAGAGAATGTCCAAAGAAGTTGACAAATTTTTCTTTAAAAATGTATCACTCTTCAACAAACCATTTAAATTTTATGTTTCAACTTAAAATATTAATATTCTAACTTTATTTAATCTTGTGGGGCTGAAATTTTATTTCCAAACTCTTTACCCAAAAACCTTTATAACTTTTTAATGGCAGTCCCAAAACAGTTTAAGATGCATTTCTCCTACGTAGCATAACAAATTCAACTTTACTATCGAAATGCTATTTCTCTTAAAGATGCTATAATACGATCTCCTTAGGATCACTCTTTATTCATGATTGCCGACACAAGTGTATTTTATTTGAAGTAATGCTAAAGAAATTAAATTTGTAAATAAAACTTTACAAACCAAATAATGTGTCACCACCAATAACAAACGAGCACGTTTATTAACGCTTAAGTAATAATTTAATTATTAACTTTCATATCATGTAATTTATAAATTTTATTTAAAAATTTAGTTTTCCGAATTATTCATTTGATTAGTCAGAATCACATCGAGTCGTTTTCTTTGGTAAAATACACTTGGTCAGCCGTCCTTTCTGTATCATTAGCTGTCAAAGATGATTATTTTTCTACTTTTAATCCTTTTTTATTCTAATTATTTGTCTTGTCTATAATTAGAAGTCATGCTTCTTATCAAGAATAAAATAAAACAGAAGCCATTGCATTCCTTCTATGTTTTTTTTTATAGGATTCTCTTGAACAAGAAAAAAACTACTGTTTTCCAAACGTAAACTCATCTATCTTTAAGCATACAAATAAAAACAAAAATTTAAATTGTTGGCCTATAATTCTAAATTATTTACAACTTATGCCACAATATCCTAATTATGTTAATTAATCATATTATTACCTACAATAATAGTGAATCTCGTTGAATTTTAATAGGCATGATTTTAGGTTTTTTTATTCTCAGAAAATTCTTATTTCCGTCTAGCTTTATACTTTTTTAAGCAATCTAACGTTTTAAAATTCAAATGGTAGGTTCACTATTTGTGGGAGTGAAAATTCTTATTACGAATATTTTTAATTAATTTACCTATATAACTTTTTACGATTACCTAATATGCCCGCTCCACCACCGTAGCACGATATTGTCCGATTTGGGTCCCGATCACGCCCTCACGGTTTTGTTTCTGCGAACTCACACGAGAACTTCCTGATGGGTCACCCATCCTGGGAATGCTCTCGCGCGCTACTTGCTTAACTTCGGAGTTCCCATGGAACCCGAAGCCAGTGAGCTCCCAAAAGGCCTCGTGCTAGGTAGGGATGAGAATATACATATAAGGATCACTCCTCTAGGCGATGTGGGATGTCACATAATATATATACATTTTTTTTTTAATAAAAAATGAAACATGCCTAATATATTTAATGAAACATGCCTAATATATTTAATGATACATGCTAAATAACAAAATGAATGAACGGTAAGGAAACATGCCTCTAAATAATATAAGCAGATTATGAAAATTATATGTTACATATAAATGCAGGTAAATTATTTTAAACACACACACACATATATATATATTGATTAAAAAATAAAACATGCCTAATATATGTAAAAACTTATGCAAAATAAAGAAATGTTATTTGACTATTAATTTAATTATATTTTACATAAAAATCTAAGTCAACTATTTGCACATAAATTAATAATACATGCTAAACATGCTTAATATGCCTAATAAAGTTATTAGGCATATTAGGCTAAGTCAATTGTTAGGCATATTGAGCATCTCCAAAGGAGATGTCAAAAAGTTCACATCAGGAATAATGATAAAAAAAGACATCACTAGTGTTTTCCAACCGAAATGTCAATTTCTATATGGAATAACATGGAAAGGCAGCAGAGGAAGTTGTTGTTAAATTTGATGCTCACATTGTAACATAGTATCAAAACAGTCTTATCTACAATTGCATGTATCACGTGTTTAATGTCTTCTTGATATCTATTTTCTCGTGTTAATTAGAATCTTGAAGTTTACCGTTGCTTCGGATCTGTACCTAAATCGAATGCAGAACAAGCATGTGATCCATTTGAATACAGGTACGATTAGTAATGCCTCAAAATTTGGTCGATTTAAAATTTCTTGCATACCAAGTTATCATTCATATATGAATGCTTGAAGTAATTCTGCGATATTATAAAAAGCAACTAGCTACTGGTTACCTTGGTAGGTCGACCCAACATTATATGAACACAAATATGGTTGACGAAAACAATGAACTAAAGAATTGAAGATTACATGCTCGAACACATGGTGGCTTTCGTGTTTTTCTTCAGAACATTTGGTTGTCTATGCAAACTAATTTGTATGTTTTTTGATTTCTCTGCATTATTTGTGCAGCTATGATCTTGATAAGCATGAGTATGCTGATGTAGATTGGGACAATCTCGGATTTGGTTTAGTGCAAACTGATTACATGTACATTATGAAATCTTCCAACGACGGGAAATTTGAACAAGGCCAACTTAGTCGTTATGGAAATATCGAACTTAACCCTGCTGCAGCAGTTTTAAATTATGGACAGGTAAGATTTTCAATCGAAATTGGTTAAAATACGCTTGAGATATAGGCTTATAAGATGGATTTTTGTTTTGGGGAAAACATAATTAGATTTTGAGAAGTTGGAAAAAGGCTGACTTGATGTAAACAGGCAATATATGAAGGCACAAAAGCATACAGGAAGAGAGATGGGAAACTCCTCCTCTTCCGTCTAGACCAGAACGCGATTCGGATGAAGATTAGCGCGGAAAGAATGTGCATGCCTTCACTGTCAGTTGATCAATTCATTGATGCTGTAAAGCAAACAGCTCAAGCAAACAAGTGTTGGGTAATTTCCATTTTCATTTTGCTTCGAAAACTTTACTTGTTTTCGAGTTAAATCTCTTCCTGGAGTATGGAAATTGTGTATAAATTATTTACAAGTTTACAAATCTGTTCGGTGACTGAAAACAGGTTCCTCCTCCAGGCAAAGGGTCTTTGTATATTAGGCTTCTACTTATAGGAAGTGGCCCCATATTAGGCTTGGCACCATCACCTGAGTACACATTCCTTGTATATGCTTCCCCGGTCAGAAATTATTTCAAGGTTAGCAATACGCTACTTCCACGCAAAAGCGAGCGTTATATTTGTCAATTGTCAATTATAGTAAGATTTATATGCTTGCTATTGTTTTAATCGGAGGGCTCTGCACCCTTGAACATATTTGTCGAGGAGGAGTATGATCGTGCCTCTCGTGGCGGAGCTGGAGGTGTCAAAGGCAGTACCAATTATGCCCCGGCAAGCAGAATAATTACGACCGTTTTGAAGTAGGGTTTTCATGTGTTACTAGTTACTACCTGTTATAACTTGTAACCTGTACTGGATATATGTAGGTTTTGAAGGCACTAACCAGAGCAAAAAGCAGGGGATTTTCGGATGTTCTATATCTTGATTCGGTACACAACAAAAATCTGGAGGAGGTCTCTTCTTGCAACATTTTCATTGTGAAAGACAATGTAATTTCAACTCCTGCCACGTCGGGGACTATTCTTTCGGGAGTTACTCGAAAAAGCGTTATTGAAATAGCTCGTGATCATGGTTACCAGGTGACGTTCCGTGCCAGTTGATTACACCATTGCTCATCTTCCTTATGGACTGATTCTAACACTGCCCTCCAAATGCGTTTAGGTCGAGGAACGCGTTATTCCGGTGGACGAATTGAGTGAAGCCGATGAAGTGTTCTGCACTGGAACTGCTGTTGGTGTTGCTATCGTGGGCAGCATTAGTTACAAAGGCAAAGGTGCTATTAGACCTACCCTCTGCACGTAAGTTTAAATTCTCGTCTCTGTATTTGGATTAGATTAGAATACCGTTCGAAGAAAAATATACTTACTTATGCTCATGTGCAGAATGGAGTACAAAACTGGTGCTAAGACTGTAAGTCCACAACTTTACTCAACCCTAGTAGGAATTCAAACGGGACAGATTGAGGAAAAGAAAGGCTGGATTATGGAAATTGACTGAGCTCTTTTTTACCCACGACAATATTTCAGATTAAAATTTACTGTGGATCAGTTGTAAAAAGAAAAAATTGCTGTCATGATCCACACTTTGCCAATTGTACAGACTGCAGAACTCTTTTTTCTTTTTTCTTTTTTTTTTTTTTTTTTTTTTTTTTTGGGTTTGCCAGTTTATCAGTTTTTTGTGTTCAATTTATCTTTTGATTATCATCTCAAAAAAGGAAAAAAAAAAATTATCTTTGATTATTCATTAAACAAAACCCCATTTGAATCATCTAATTAGGCATTTTTTTCATTATTCTATGCTATATATTGTATTATTGATAGACTCATATTATAATGCTGCCACATAATATTATCAATTTATATAGGGAATTGTTATTAACACTCTAAAAATTTCATTTTACATGTTAGATCCCACATCGCTCAGGGGAGTGGAACCTCTATGCCTTATATATACATGCCCACCTTCATATAGCATGAGACCTTTTGGGAGGTCACTGGTTTCGGGTTTCATTGGAACTCTGAAGTTAAGCAAGTAGCGCGCGAGAACACTCCTATAATGGCTGGGAAGTTCTCGTCTGAGTTCCCGCACGAGAGCACTCCCAACCATGAGGGTGTGGTAGGGTCCCAAAGCGAACAATCTAAGTTCCCGCGCGAGAGCACTCCCAACCGTGAGGGTGTGGTAGGGTCTCAAAGCGAACAATAATGGCTGGGAAGTTCTTGTCTGAGTTTCCAGAAAAATTCTTGTCTGAGTTCCCAGAAACAAAACCGTGAGGGTGTGGTAGGGGCCCCGTGAGGGTGTGGTAGGATCCCAAAGCGAACAATAATGGCTGGGAAGTTCTTGTCTGAGTTCCCAGAAAAGTTCTTATCTGAGTTCCCAGAAACCGTGAGGGTGTGGTATGGTCCCAAAGCGGACAATAATGGCTGGGAAGTTCTTGTCCAGAAACCGTGAGGGTGTGGTAGGGTCCCAAAGCGGACAATAATGGCTGGGAAGTTCTTGTCTGAGTTTCCAGAAAAATTCTTGTCTGAGTTCCCAGAAATAAAACCGTGAGGGTGTGGTAGGGTCCCAAAGCGAACAATAATGGCTGGGAAGTTCTTGTCTGAGTTCCCAGAAAAGTTCTTGTCTGAGTTCCCAGAAACCGTGAGGGTGTGGTAGGGTCCCAAAGCGGACAATAATGGCTGGGAAGTTCTTGTCTGAGTTCCCAGAAAAATTCTTGTCTGAGTTCCCAGAAACAAAACCGTGAGGGTGTGGTAGGGGCCCCGTGAGGGTGTGGTAGGGTCCCAAAGCGAACAATAATGGCTGGGAATTTCTTGTCTGAGTTCCCAGAAAAGTTCTTGTCTGAGTTCCCAGAAACTGTGAGGGTGTGGTAGGGTCCCAAAGCGAACAATAATGGCTGGGAATTTCTTGTCTGAGTTCCCAGAAAAGTTCTTGTCTGAGTTCCCAGAAACCGTGAGGGTGTGGTAGGGTCCCAAAGCGGACAATAATGACTAGGAAGTTCTTGTCTGAGTTCCCAGAAAAGTTCTTGTCTGAGTTCCCAGAAACAAAACTGTAAGGGTGTGGTAGGGGCCCAAAGTGCACAATAAGCGGACAATATCGTGCTACGATGAAGTCGAGCATAAAATTTTTAGAATACCAACAACAATTCTCTTTATATATTATAACTCGCAAATTTATAAATTAACGTTTCAAAGGTTTCTTAATTCATTAAAACGTGATTACTTTCGTCTACTCTAATAGAATTCTCAAAATTTGCCGCCACTTTCTCTCGTAAAGGCGCCCTCCTTTTCTCATCACACAACTCTCGTCCGCTTTGTAAATTGCCAAAAGCCTTTTCCTTTTTCTCAACTTTTATTTTCGGGCGTTCTCTCTCTCCTCCCTGCAGTGTTGAGCGCGCCGGTGCAGGGAAGCCATGAAACCCTACGCTGCAGAAAAAGCCTTGCACTCTGCCAAATTTCACATAGAAGAAATTAGAACCAAAAAGTTCTCCATCGGAAAAACAAGGCCAAACCCTTTAACTCTCGACCTCCACCACGCCGTCACTAGCCTCTCTGCTGAGCTCTACCAGAAAGACATCCACTTTCTAATGGAGCTCATACAGGTATATTGCTTAGTTTCTCAGAGAAAAAAAAAAGCGAAAAAGTTTCCATCTTTACGATACTAGCATCGATGAAACTTGAAAACAAATTGTGGGTTTCTATTTTTGTGGATTTTAATTTGTGGGTTTGTCTTCTGGTGGATTTTTATTTGTGGGTTTTCGATTTTCAGAATGCGGAAGATAATGAATACAAAAAAGGGGTTGAACCGACGCTGGAATTTGTCCTGACAAAGAAGGACATAACTGGCAGTGGAGCTCCGGCTACTCTGCTTGTTTTTAACAATGAGGTCGGATTTTCCCGGAGCAACATTGATTCCATATGCAGCGTAGGCCGTTCTACTAAGAAGGGGAAAAGACATCTCGGGTTTATTGGAGAAAAAGGTAAATTTATTAGCAAACTAAATGTGGAGATTCTTGATGATGAGATTATAGGGTAGTGATTTTCACACTTCCCGTGTTCTCTTTCTACGCTCCTCCCTTGTTTCCGTCCTTGATTCTCGTTTGATTGAGGGAGGAGTGCAGGGGGAGAAAAGGGGAATGCGAAAATCACTTCCCAAATTCTTAGGGAGGATGGATTTTCTGCAGATATTTTCTACATTAGAAAATAACTTTATGAATTTCATTCATGTTTTTATAAGAGCATAGTCATCGATACCTTTGTGAACTGTTGATTATCATATTAGAGTTGTAATGTCGTGGTTGCTTGCTGCAGGAATTGGGTTTAAAAGTGTGTTTTTCACAACCTCACATATTCAGCAATGGATATCGAGTCAAATTCAGGGAAGAACCGAACAAAGATTGCAGTATTGGATACATTGTTCCTGAATGGGTTAGTGGGGAGCCTACTCTTTCGAGCATACTTGATGTATATGGTGTCACCAAGGTCGTGCCGGCAACTACAATTGTCCTTCCTTAGCCTGAGAAGGTTGAAACAGTGAGGGCACAACTATTGGGTTTGCATCCTGAGCTTCTTCTTTTCTTATCCAAGGTAAACCGGGTATATGTACGTGGGTGTGATCCCAAAGCAGCCAATGGTGTCTCAACAATTTCTATATGCACCGGGACTGATCTTATGAATGTCCGTGATAAAACCGCCAATGCAAGTGTTGTTGAACTTTCGGTTAAAGAAAAAATGGGTGCCAGTGAGGAGAAGTGCAAGTATTACTTATGGAGACAGGCATTTCCAGTAAAACCTGCTAATAGAGTTAATACTAGGATGAATGTGGAGGAATGGGTGAACACTCTTGCTTTCCCATTTGGAAACAGACTGAGAAGAGGTACTTCTTTTGTCGGTGTATTTGCTTTCCTGCCTACAGCCATGGTCACAAGCTTTCCCTTTGTAATTCAAGCTGACTTCATCCTTGCTTCTTCAAGAGAATCAATACTTTTGGATAATGTATGGAATCTGGGAATTCTTGAATGTGTTCCATCGGCGTTTGTTAACGCTTTTGAGTCTTGTGTGAAAGAGCTCTCCCTGTTTCCTTCAGTGGGTCAGGCATTTCAGTTCATACCCTCAAGCATCACCAATTCCGGTGTTTAATAAATTAACAGAGTCCATCAAAACTAGACTGCAAGGTCTCGAGATAGTACCCTGTGAAATATTTTCTGGCGAGAGGTTGTTTTTCCAGCCTAAAGAAGCAGTTAGAATCATACATAAATTCAGGGACCTCTTAGTTCGAATTAGAAGGGAAGGGGTTGTTTTAAGTGGTTTATCTTCTTTGATGAAAGTCTCACATCCATCTCTGAACTTTCAAGAAACCAGAGGAGTTATGGACTATCTAGGTGTAGTGTATGGTTCTTATAATTGGTATGCACAATGCATTAAATCCTGCAATATTGTGTCGCAAGTAGCTGATGATGTCTACATTCAACTGCTTGGTTTTATTGCTGATACTTATAAGGATTCATTGTCCATACAATCATTAAGTACCATGCCTCTTCTTAAATACATCAATTGTGAAGGGAATATGGAATTGCGTACAATTCCTAATACAACACCCAAGATTGTATATAGTGTGGTGCTGGAGATTCACACAGGGCTGAGTAAGTGTAATATGGAGTTTGGATGTCTTGGTAATTTTTATTTCTTACCCAATAGCACTCGGGAAGCACTTTTAACTCACAAAAGAAGTTCATTTCTCCTCGAATGGCTTTCCAGAAATGCAGGTTTAAGTCCTTGTTCGGCAACAGAATTTGTTTCCTGGCTTTATCCTTACTTATCAAATAAGGAACCACTTCTTCCAGTCACCTTGGTCCATTTCCTTTATCATGCCCACATGAAAAACATAATTGATGATTCTCAATTGTATTCCCTTCTCACGATGATCCCAATTATTGATGGGACTAACCAAGCCAGAATGCAAAGAACTACAACTCTTGTCTCGGCATCAAGGAGCAAATGGGTGAAGTTGTTGGGACCTCTAAATCCATTCGTGGGACAATATTACATTGATATAGGAGATCTTTATTCTAAAAGTAGTATGCTTCTCGGAGAATCTGTGCCTCAGGATGAACTTCTTCACTTTGTTGTTAAGTTCAGTAAAGCTGTGGACATTCCCGAGTTATGTCCTCCAGACGTGGTGTTACAGATAGCATCTCATGAACTATCAAGTGAGAAGACCTTTTGTTGCTCAACTGGATCAGATTACGTCGAACCAAGGGTTCTTTACCTACAAGATTCCTTGAAAGCATTCGAAATGGAAAATGGATGAAGACATACTTGGGTTATTGTACCCCAAGACAGGCCATTCTTACAAACGAAACAGGGGAAGGTATTTTTGATATGATGAAGCATTTTCTGGAGGATATCTCGATTTTGGACATGGAATTTTACAGTGATCGAATCATGCTTTATCAAGATGAATTGGAATTCCTTGGTGTGGGGATTAGATCAGTAGATGTGCAGAGATTGGTTACCAATCGCTTTAGATCTCTTGCTTCTCCTGGAATGAGCAAAGAGTATACATTTTCTTTGCTGACTTTCATTACTTTCTCTAAAGCGAGGGGTATGCTTGATATGAATTGGTTGGCTGTTATGAAGGAGAAGAAGTGGCTGAAGACTCATAAGGGCTATAATGCTCCCGAGGTATCTATCATCTTGACTTCTGAGATAGACACTCAATCCTGCTTGAAAGTTACAGATCTTCCTATTGTTGATGATGCTTTTTATGGGACAAAATTAAGCTGTTTGTTATCTGAATTAAGGCTACTTGGGGTAATAGATGATATGAAAAAGGCGCTAATATTGATTGCAGAGAATCTGACTTTACCTGCAGATCCATCTTCCAGGACGAGTAATTGCTTTTTCTTGATTCTTAAAAGTATCAGATCTTTGGGCTCTGAAGCTGATGGATTGATTAAGAGAATTATACATCAGCCTTGGATTAAAACAAATTTTGGTTTTAGATGCCCTGCAGAGACTGTTCTTCTCCCTGACGCTATATGGGGTTCTTTGTTGAGTACTCTTGAGGTTCCTGTGATAGATGAATTGTATTACAGTAATGTAATTAAGCATTTTGTTGATCAATTGAACGCAATGGGAGTGGGAGTTGATACTGCCAGAGCAACTGACTTGGTTGGTAGCTACTCAGTTTAATTCTCTCTTGCATTCTTCTAGCGGCTTGGCTCCTGAGAAAGTGATGGCACTGTTAGGTTGCATTTGAGAACTGAGTCAAACAATGACCTTACCATGTCCTGAACTGACTTGGTTGTCGTCTGAGCAGTGGTTGAAGACACGACATGGTTATAGAAGTCCTAGCAAATCAATTATTTTCAGCTCAAAATGGGGGTCAATCTCGTGGTTTGTCGATCTTCCTATCATCGATGATACAAACTATGGCATCGGAATATATAAGTTCAGGGATGAACTTCAGAAGTTAGGTGTCATCACAGATTTTGAAGGGGGAGCTCTGTTTGTAGCTAAAGGTCTCTGTATCCCCTTCGAAGCTGAACTAGTTGGTGCAGATGGTATGGTATCATTGCTAGAATGCATCAAGCCTCTGATGTCAAGGCCTCCTGATGAGCTTTTACTGACTGACTTTCTTAACAACATTGCAAAAAGCAGGTGTTTGAAGACTGGGGATGGTTACAAAACGCCGGAAGAGTGCATTCTGTTTGATCCAGCTTGGGAGAGTATTTTGAAGAGGTCCGATGCACCAAAAATTACAATTGATGAAAAGTTTTACGGAACTGATATTTTGGCATACAAGGATCAGTTAAGAGGTATTGGTGCGAATGTGGATCCCTTAGATGTTTGTTCTCTCATTTCGGGGCTTCTATTTTCACTCACAGATACATCTTCAATTACAAGAATTTATAGCTTTCTCAGTAAGTTCCACCGGCACCCGGAAGCAGTGAGCAATTTGCAGGTGTGGATACCTAATCCAAATGGTACAGGTGTATGGGTTAATTCTCAGGATTGCGTACTTTATGATAGGAACGACCGGTTTGGCTCCAGTTTGTTTTGTCTTGAAAACTTTTACAGCAAAGAGATCCTACCCATTTTTTCTTCAGCCTTTGGAGTGGCTGAAAATCCATCAACCAAAGATTACTTGCAGCTGGGCCTTGAGGGGTAATGGTCAAGTGACTATGGAAGAATGCAGCTTCTTTTGGGAAAATGTTTTCGATAACTGGAATCCTGAATTGGAGGATACTCTAAAGGGGAGCTTGACCAAATTACCTGCTACAATGTCCGTGGCCGAGGAAATTTTTCTGATCAGCACAGGTGAAGTTTTCATTGGTGATGACTTGCAACTCAAGAAAAATTTCTCGTAGTTTTGATAAGGCTCCTCTGTTTGTGTGGTTTCCGCATAGCAACTGCTTGCCATCAGTTCCTCCGATAAGACTTATGAGTTTTATGAGTCACTCGGAGTTAGAAAGCTTTCTGAATCTGTTGAGTGCAACATGGGTCATACACCATCATTGGAGCACTGGGAAAAGGTTTGATCCAAGCGAGAGGTTATTAAGGAGGGGTTTAATGAAGATTATTCTGGGTTTTCTTGCTCGTCCTCATGTAAACATGCCCTTGAAGAGGAGACACGAGGCTGCAAAATCTATACTTGAACTGTCAGTGTACAAAGGTGACAAGCCGATTCAAGTCTGCTATCGGCTAATGCAATCTGCAGGTACAGTAGTGGAAGTAGAGAAACTAAAGCTGGTTCTTTGGGAGAAAAATTCGCAGCGCTTGCTCATTAAAAAATCAGCCTATGAAAGTGGAAAAACTGATATAGAATTTGTCACTTGTTTTGCCGATGAATTGGCGCAAGGGATGTTAGCGCAGACAACACACACTGCTGCAGATACCTTGAGCAGTATCCAAATGGGATTCATGTTTGATTTCAATGAGAATGATGTGGACTTTTTGCTGATGGAAGAAAATTTAGAGTTATTTGTTGAAGATGCACTGTTTCTTGATGCTGCATTCCTCCCGTCAGGAGGAGGTACTGGTCGTGTTTATCTAAAGAATTCGTGTAAGAAGTCGGAGCTATTAGAACCTCTCTCGCCGATGGAGCCATGCAAGAAGCAGCGTCAGGGATGAAGGGGCAATGATCCTAATCACCAGGTGAGTTTAACTTGGACAGTAAGCCAGAGCAATTGTGTGCTTGTGCAAGAGTTTAGTCTGGACATGCCTCTACTTTGTTATTTCTGTTTGTCACTTTGAAAACTTATTAATTTTCATGTTGCAGCAGAGATGTATCAAGGAGGAGTGTCAAAAAACTGCACTGGATTCTCAGGAGCTGCAAGTTATATGCTCTCTTTTTTTTTTGGAACTTTTGGTCCAATTATTAAGTAGTTATTTATTTATTTATTTTGTAAAGGTATTATTGAATGCCTAAAAACTTGCCTTATCAATGGTAAACTCGAATTCGAACTCCCTTTTAATCCTTTCTTCTTTCGAATTTTGAATTGAATGAATCAATTGAGAATAAAGAAGAGGCGTGGAGAAAGAAAAAAATGAGTGTGAAAATCGCGAACATTTTTGTCCAGACTAGAATTAGTCTTTGATTGTGAGGCACAAAATGCTTTTGTATGTACCAAAACAAGGTCAACATCCACGGTTAAAAAAACAAGAAAATAACCAACCAATTCAAGTATGTTATCGACGGTGTTTCTTGCTGGGAAACATCACGGAAAAAAGAAGGCTCAAAATGTACCGACGATGTTTCTTGCCGGAAGGCGTTCGTGTGTACGCAAGCAAGCAACCAATTCAAGTATGTTATCGACTAGTGCCGTCTGCGAGTACGAAGTAGAAAAGTTAAAGCGTGTTCTTGGGGAGAAGAATTTGTCACTTCTTTCGCTGACGAACTCGCACAGGGAAAACCTTTGCAGTAGATACATTGAGTAATATTATCCAAGTTGGATTTTTTGCTGATGAAGCACAAATTGGAGCTGTTAGTGGCGGATGTGCAGTTTCTTGATAACGCATTCCCTGCGACCGGAACACCTGCTGTGGGTATTTGATACAAAAGGCGTGCAGGTGAGAAGTCGGAGCAGTTAGGCCCTTCCACACCAATGCCTTCAAGCAAGAAACCCACGGCAGTGAAACGGAGCGGACGTCCTTGCTCTTTTTGTTCAGACCTAGAAGCGTCAGGATTCAGGGTCTTGAAGTTTTATTTTGATGCATTTAGGTATTGTATATATGACGGTCTACATGAGACTACATTTGAAGTCCTAGCGAGAAATTTCATCCCAATGAGCCGGAAAATGGAACTAAATCCGCCACTTAGTCTAACAACTTCCTTCCTCAAGTAATAAAAAATTAGGCTACATCCAGCCCAAAAAAAACTATGAGTCTCACAAGAAAAGTAGCAATCCATGTGAGCCATATTCTGCCACTCTCCCTCACTTGCGAATACACTTATACTCTCATTTTATTTATTATTTATTTATTTATTAATTATTTTTGTTTTTACGTATTTTTATTCCAAAGGTCCTCCATTTTGTTTGTATGTTTAATGCTTAAGACATAAAATGACATAATATGATGTATTAAGAGGGCTTACTTTTATTAACTTCAAAATAAAAACACTACATATTGAAATGACATTGGTAGTTTAGAGACCTAAACTAAAAGCATAAACCAACAACGTATCAAATTATAGGGGCATTACAATTTAGTTATTTGAAAGCATAAACAAGCAAACATACCTAAATTGTAAAGTCATTACAAAAGAGTTATTTAAAAGGGGTTTTAATGAAAATGGTTTGGATTAAGTTCATTTTAATAAAAAATCATCCACTAACTTTATTTAATAGAAAGGGCCTAAAATTTAATGAAAAATGACAACATATAATATAATAAGAACAAAAACAAAAACTCATAAGTAGAAAACAAGCTCATGTGCAAAACAATTTTTTTTTATTTCCAGCCTATGCCCCTGACGGAAGCTCAATTCTGTCCGTCAGTCCAATTGCTCTAATTTGTTCGTCAACCAACAAAGTCTTCTCAATTCATGATATTTTGAGAGCGAGAAAGGTCGATGAAGAGAGAGAGAAAATATTATTTTATGTTAAATTTTATTTTTTAATTATTTTAATGGTGAAATCTAATGGGAATTGATGGTGGACGTAGAAATACACGTGGCTCGTCGAGGCAGTAGAAAGTCTACAATTTTTTGGTTTTGAACGTGTGTGATGTGACATGTGAGAAGTCCTTCTTTCCTTCCCATCTTATATGATATATTGTACTAATTAAATTGGACTATGGAAGCAGTCTAGCTCAGTTACATATTCCTCCTTTGTCTCCATAGCCATATACTTTTTTTACTTGCTGAACATTATTCATATATAATTAAATTTAAATTGATTATGTTTTTTTTTAAGTACATCGATATTTTTACACTAAGAGGAGGAGGAGTTCGGTTAAGCTACACAATAGATAGCCTAATTTGGTATCGAATTCGCCATCCATAAGATTCGAACCTAAGATCTCACACTTCCAAGTGAAGAGGAAAACCACCAGACCGTAGTATTTAGTGACAATTGATTATGTCTTTTAATTGGCCCAGGTTATGTCTTTTAATTTTGGGGTGATGGGGTTTGAGAGTAGCTTCAACTACATAAAAATTTGTAAATGAAATTAGAGAAACTAAAATGAGATGTAAGAATTGCTTATTTACTAATTTATAAACTAGTACGCAAAATGAGAGGAATTAAATTGAGAAGGGTCTCCTGGCCAGTGGTTAGTTGTTTGATTTAAGAAGAAATTATATTACTGGACCAAGAATATGTGCAATTTTGGGTGAACAAATATTTTTTTGTTCGATTGGTGCACTCAATATATGAATATATATATATATATATATATATATATGTAAAGCTTATGTGGGGGCCTTATTATACAAAATATTCAATTAGAGTGAATGTGACAATCAAATGAAAACATTAGCAAGCATTCACTACTTCTAAATACAATATTATCATTATTTCTTAAACTAAACACTGATATTATTACTATTTTTTAAATTGAACACAAATATTACACTATTTCTAAAACTAAATACGGGTACCATCACTATTTCTTAAACTGAACACAAACTATTTTTGAAACTGAGTATGGGTACTACACTATTTATGAAACATATTATTTTTGAAACTAAACACTGGTACTATACTATTTATGAAACTGAATACAATACTACACTATTTATGAAAATTACCATTTCTAAAGCTAAACATGGATACTATACTATTTCTGAAACTAAACACGGATACTACATTATTTTTGAAACTAAATATGAGTACTACACTATTTCTGAAATTAAACACGATTATTGCACTATTTCTGAAACTAAACACGAGTAGTGCATTATTTCTAAAACTGACTATTTTTTAAACTAAACACAGGTAGTGCACTATTTTTGAAAATAAACATGGCTACTACATTATTTATGAAATTGAACATTGATATTATCACTTTTTCTTAAACTGGACTTAATAATATGATTCTTTTGAATTATAATTAACTGTTTTTTCAATTACGAACGCAACGCGCTCATATGCTAGACAAATAAGTAAATAATTTTTACTCTAATGTTAAAATATAGGATGTGTATCTTTTACTAATTTGTTTGAATGCTCCATTAATTTACGGTTTTTATGTAAGGGCTTTCAATTTTACAAATTGCAAAGACACATAATTTGCATAGCTGGGGACATATTTGATTCTAAATATGACAAGTTGTAAAGCAATTCTTATAGGATGAGTCGGTCCAAGTTACATTGCAGTGAGGGGCATGCAATCTCCTTCAGGTTGCTACCAATTTGCTAAACTAAGATCGCTTACACCAAATGAAGACATTTTAATTCCTTCAAACTGCTTTTAAAAAAATAAATTAAATTAGAGGATCCTTACCAATAGAACAACGGAAAAACAAAGAGGAAGACACTTTGTATTCCGAAGAAAATTAAAGACTAATTTACCGATCAAGTTGCATTCAGCATATCTATTGAGATTCAAAAGTCAAATCAGAGCCACAACATAGAAATTGCAAAGAAAATAATATAAAATAAATTGATGGTGGGTTTTACAAATTTCAAGAAAAATGGTTTTAGAACTTAAAAAAAATTAGAAAAGAAAAAAAAAACCTTCAAATTGATGATCTTGATTCTCTGTGTGCCATAAACAAATAAAGGGTTTTGTGGGAAAATTTACACACCTCGCTCTCCTACTTTGCTCAAATCGAGCTCGGCGACAACAAGCCATGGCTCAATCTCACATACTTGCTCATCAGCTTCTTCTCCACGATACTGGGGCAAGCTCTCATTTCTCTCTCCTCCTCCTTCTATGAAATATGTTAATTCCACACAAAATGTATAATTTGATTACACCTATTACTTGGTATTGGCCATCAATTGCATTTTTAGTAATTGGAATGGCATTTGGTGCAGATGAAGGATGATGGTGGTGTTGCCAATTGATTTCAAGCAATTTTGAAAATTTTGTGATGTTGAAGAGTTTTAAGAAGCTTTAGAGGAGAAACCCAAGATAACATTTATCGAGCCACCCTACATTCAACATCTCCATCAAACATAAGATCAAGCAAAAAAAAAAAAAAAAAAAAGTTTGAGAAATAAGAAAAAACCATGGACTTGAAAAGCAAGGTTTTCGTGGTTTTCTTGCTGTGAGTTGAAAAACGCCATGGAGTTGAAAACCACGGAGCTGAAGCAAACACCAGTGAGGTTTGAGGAGAGGTAGAGCCAATAGTGAGGGTTCGACGTTAGGGGCCAAAACCGACGTTAAGGGTAAAATCGGAAGTTTAATAAATTATTTTGTTTGGGCCAGTTTTACTAGGCTGATTTGATATTGGGTTTTGGTTTTGTCATAACCATTAAATAAAGTTAGTTTACTGTTTTTTGTTAAAATTCAAAGTATTGAATTTTTTTTTATTAGTTTTCTTCTATTTAAATGCTACAAACACAAGACTTGGCCTATATGTGCATGTTCATTCCACCATGTGCAATTAAATTACTTCAGAGGTTGAAGTAAGAATTTGTACCTTTCAACGGATGAGATTGAGATGAGAGAATCTAATCCATTGGTTTATAGATATTGAAATCTAATTTTTGTCAGAATTTTTTTAAGTTGAAAAGCTCATAAATTTTTTTTAAGATAACATGTCAAAAAATCAACTTAAAAAAAAGTTAACACACACAAAAAAAATTTATTACCTAATTAAATTATTACATAAATAAATATATAGTTCTATATAAAATCTGAAAAATATATTAATACCTCACTAGAAGAGATTACTTTTTAAAACCTCAAAAATTTCTGGGAGTTTTGAAATAGACTATTTCCACCTCTTCTTCGGCCTGAGATAAAGCCCGTCATTCTCTAAATGTGCGTTGCTGGTTCAGACTTAAAAAAGATGCCAAAAGTTAATTTGGGCACTCTCAAGGTCTGAACAATCTTGGGGACTTGATCAGTCTTGTCAAAAATCTTGCATGCAGATACTTGCAAATGGGGGACTTGATCAGTCTTGTCAAAAATCTTGCAATGCAGATACTTGCATCATTACATGCATTAACCTTCTCTTAATTAAATTCTTCGAACACTTTCTCGCAGGCAAATCCCATCACTGCCATTGCAGGCTTGCAGCTGCCCTGCACGCTGAAAATTGAAGACTACTCTTTTCTATTTCTCGCTCAAAGCTTTAGAGAAGGAAAACCAACCTCCCCATTGCTCTACTGGAGCGACTTCTTAGCAGGTATGCTCTCTCTCCACCCCCCCCCCCCCCCCCCGCGCCCCCCGGCGGGAGCTTTTGACTGATCGTTTTCATAATTTATATGTTAACTGGGTTTCTGCAGAATGGGAAGCCACACAGATGTGTTGAGACCAAGAACAAAATATACGAGAGCAACACTGTAAAGACTCAAAGTAATGTTGCAAATAACTCAAACAATCTGGAGGAATGACTTATATTATTAAAAGAAGAGTTTGGCTAATATATAGCCTTTACAGAAATAACAAGAAACCCTAAAAAACAGTTCACGATCCACACTACTCGGAAGGTGACGTGCATGGGAAATGTTCTACGTAGAACAAGTCTTCCTAGATAATAGGAACTTATTTAAAACCAAAACAAACTAAATGGTTGAGTCCTATAGCTACGGGAACAACCAGACTTATCAATCCCTCCCTTAAACTTACTGTTATCAAACAGTTAGTTTATACCAGCAATCTCGCAGACTCCTAGCATACTTCGAAGTCTCTGGAAAACATCAACCTTCAAAGGTTTGGTCATTATGTCTGCCACCTGATCTTCGCTCCCACAATGAATCAAAGCAATCGAACCTTCCTTTGTGAGATTCCTTAAGAAATGATATCTTACATCAATGTGCTTACTACGACCATGCATCACAGGATTCTTTGACAGCTTAATGGTTGAACTGTTATCACATCTGATTAAAGTACACTTCTCATTACTGTACTCAAGCTCTTTCAGTACTCTCTTCATCCATATTGCTTGACACGCACACACTGCAGCTGCTACAAACTCAGCTTCTGTAGTGGATAGTGTAACAATAGGTTGTTTTTTTGAACTCCATGTCACAGCACCCGAGCTCAGTAAGAACACATAACCACTTGTGCTCTTCCTATCCTCCACATCTCCTGCATAGTCACTATCTGTAAAAGCAAGCAATCCACCATCTCCACTTTTCTTATAATGAATACCATAATTCATTGTCCCTTTTAAGTATCGAAATGCTCTCTTTGCAGCTTGCATGTGAAGCTCTGTTGGTTTTGCCATAAATCTGCTTAAAAGACTGGTGACAAACATCATGTCTGGTCTTGTGGCAGTGAGGTACATCAAGCTTCCTACCACTTGCTTAAAATATGTCTCATCCACAGTAATCCCACTTTCATCCTTACTGATCTTGATGCCTGGGACAATCGGGCTGCTCACTTCATTACTCTCCAACATTCTAAACCTCTTTAGAACCTCCAGGGCATATTTTTTTTGATGTATGAAAATACCATCAGTTCTTTGAAGTACTTCAATGCCGAGAAAGAACCTCATGCTTCCCATATCAGTCATGTCAAACTCTCTCATCATGGACTTCTTGAACTCCTCCATCATATCTTTATCATTACCAGTAAAAATTAAATCATCAACGTAAATACTTACAATGATGATCTTTCCTGCTCCATTCTTCTTTGTGAACAAGGTTTGCTCACTGTCACACCTCTGAAAACCCTCCTTGATAAAGTGTGCCTCGATTCGACTGAACCAAGCTCGTGGAGCCTGTTTCAGGCCATACAAAGCTTTGTGTAGTCTATAGACCAAGTGCTCCTTACCTTCCTTCTCGTAACCCCTTGGTTGCTCAACGTAAACCTCTTCACTCAGTTCTCCATGAAGAAACGCTGACTTGACATCTAACTGGAAAATCCTCCAACCATTTTGTGCTGCCAATGCAATGATCATTCTCACCGTGTCCATCCTTGCCATTGGTGCAAAGACCTCTGTGTAGTCTATGCCGTGCTTCTGTGAGTAGCCTTTGGCTACTAGACGTGCCTTGTGCTTGTTGATTTCTCCATGTTCGTTATACTTGGTCTTATAGACCCACTTGACCCCAATCCTTTTGGCTCCAGTAGGCAATTCACTTAAAGCCCATGTTTTATTCTTCTCAATTGAGCTGATTTCACTGTCCATAGCTTGTCTCCATTTCTCTTCTTTCACTGCTTCTTCAAAACGGATAGGATCTTCAGTTGGCACGACTTGAACCATGTGTGCTTCGTCCTCACTTAGCCCTTCTCCAGTGACATAGTCACTTAAGTAAGAAGGAGGGCGTCTTACTCTACCTTCATAAACCCTCCCTTCATCCTCACCAAGTTCATCTTGTGTTTCTTCACTGCTCTCACTTCTCTCACCTACACTGCTCTCACCCACATTTCTTTCTTCTCTAGCCTCACTGCCATTTTCATTTTCTCTCACCCCTTCTTCTCCCTCACTATTTTCTTCATTTTCTCCCCATTCCAAACCTATCATAATCCGTCCCTCATAACTCACATCCCAATCCCACTGTTTTTCTTCCTCAAAGATAACATCCCTGCTCACAATAATTTTCTTAGCTATTGGATCAAATAATCTATATCCCTTGGACTCCTCACTAACTCCCAATAAAATACAAGGAAAACTCTTATCATCTAGTTTACCTCGCTTGACATCTGGAACATGGACATGTGCTAAGCTTCCAAAGACGCGAAGATGCTCAACTGAGGGTTTTATGCCACTCCACGCCTCTTGTGGAGTGATATCCTTCACTGCCAGTGTGGGACACCTATTTAGGACATAGATAGCCCAGTTCACTGCCTCTGGCCAGAGTGTTTTTGGAAGCTTTTTCTCAGACAGCATAGATCGAACCATATTCATAATGGTTCGATTCTTTCTTTCAGCCACCCCGTTTTGTTGTGGCGTGTAGGCAGTGGTTAACTGCCTCTTGATCCCATTCTCTTTGCAGAAATCAGCGAACTCAGTTGAGGTGAATTCGCCTCCTCTATCTGTTCGTAGACACTTGATACTCAACCCTTTCTCTTTTTCCACCATTTTCTTTAAATCCTGGAAGCAGTGCAGTGCCTCACTCTTTGCTGTTAACAGGTACACCCATGTTTTACGACTAAAATCATCAATAAAGCATAAGGTATACCTTTTCCCACTGTTTGATGTAGGAGAAATGGCTCCACAGATGTCTGCATGAATAAGCTCCAAAGGTTGACTTGCTCTCCACGTACTTTTTGTTGGCATCTCAGTTCGATGTTGTTTGCCTTGAATGCAGTCTGTGCATGTGGTATTTGAGGTTTGAAATTGGGGAAGTCCACGAACCATCTTCTTTTGTTGTAGAATTCTCAAACCTTTGTGACTTAGGTGACCATATCTTCGATGCCAAAGATAAGGAAGATCTTGTGTGCTTGTGTGAAGACATCTTGCTGGTTGAACATTTGTAGAGGCTAACGTCTGAGCTCGTAGTATAAACATCCTGTTCCTACTCATCTCAGTCTGAATAATCAGACCCTTGGTTGGATGATATATTTTGCAAACTCCCTCTTGAATCAATATAGTCAGGCCTCTTTCTTGAAGTTGTCATATGCTCAAGAGATTGTTTTTGAGCTCTGGAACATAGTACACTTCATGGACTATATGTGTAATTCCATTTAAAAACAGCTTGACACTTCCTTTGCCAACCACATTCATTCTACTATTGTTTCCCAATTTGACTGAATGGACAAAAGTTTCATCTAGATTCATGAACATACCTTGACTGCCACACATATGATTGGAACATCCTGAGTCAAGGAACCAAGCATCAGTCTGTTCAGGCAACTCAACAAATGCCATCAACAACATATCATCTTCTTCAGTTACATCTGCATAATTAGCCTCCTTTTCCCACTTTGGACATTCATACTGGAAGTGTCCAAGATTATGACACTTGTAGCATTCCACAGTGTCTTTGTGAAACACTTGGCCTCCCCTTCCACGTCCTCGTCCTCTATAATTGCTTCTTCCACGTCCTCGTCCTCTATAAGTGCTGCTACTCCCCTCAGTTCTGACATCAGTGGTTACCTTCAGAACTTGCTCCACACTGCTGCTTCTGTGAAACTTTTGCTCATGTACAGTGAGCGAGCTTTGAAGCTCATCAATGGTGATTGCATCCAAGTCCCTAGATTCCCAATCGAACAAACTATATAATTGAATTTGTCCGTGAGAGATCGCAGGATTTTCTCACAGATCGTGACATCAGTCATGGTCTCCCCATAGACTCTCATTTTGTTTGCTACGGTCATTACTCTAGCAAAGTAATTAGTGATTGTTTCACCAACCTTCATCTCAAGAGTCTCAAAGTCTCTTCGTAGCGCTTGAAGAGTTGAGCGCTTCACTCATGCATTTCCTTCATATTTCGTTTTCATGGAATCCCAGATCTTCTTGGATGTGTCCTTTTCCAACATCGTCTCTAGGATACTTCTATCAATTGCTTGGAAAAGATAGTTTTTGGCTTTGAGATCCTTGAGTTTCATTGCATCAAACTCTTTCTGTCGTGCTTCTGATAGGGGTTGTGCCCCCTTTGCTGGTGCTTCATAACCAGTTTCAATCAAACTCCAATACTCCTTGCTTCGAAGGAAATTTTCCATAAGCATGCTCCAATGATCATAATGACCATCGAAACGTGGAATGGACGCCTGCACATAGTTTCCTTCAAAACTCATTTTCCTCTATTTCTCTCTTGTGTTTGGAAGTCACTCAAAAGCTGCAGCTTTTCGGTTCTCAGGCCCCAGTGAGGGGCTCTGATACCAGTTTGTTGAGACCAAGAACAAAATATACGAGAGCAACACTGTAAAGACTCAAAGTAATGTTGCAAATAACTCAAACAATCTGGAGGAATGACTTATATTATTAAAAGAAGAGTTTGGCTAATATATAGCCTTTACAGAAATAACAAGAAATCCTAAAAAACAGTTCACAATCCACACTACTCGGAAGGTGACGTGCATGGGAAATGTTCTACGTAGAACAAGTCTTCCTAGATAATAGGAACTTATTTAAAACCAAAACAATCTAAATGGTTGAGTCCTATAGCTACGGGAACAACCAGACTTATCAAGATGAAGAAGCTATAGCCTCTGCTAAACGTCACATAAAAGAAATTAGGACCAAAAAGTACTCGATAGGAAAGAAAGAAGCAAACCCTTTAACTCTTGACCTTCACCATGCAGTCACCAGCCTATCTGCCGAGCTTTACCAGAAGGACATCCATTTTCTCATGGAGCTCATACAGGTATTAAAATTTTTGCTGTGTTTTTCCAAAAATTAGTGAAAAGTTTCAATCTTTTCCTTACCAACGTCAATGAAACTCGAAATAATTTGTGGGTTTCTTTTTTTGTGAAATTTGTTTGCTGGGTTTGTTTCTTCGTTGATTTTTATTCGAAAATCAAAACAATTTCTGGGTCTTTTGCTCTGTCTCTGAAAAAAGGTGAAAAAGTTTCAATTTTTCGATACTAGCATCAATGGAACTTGAAAACAAATTGTGGGTTTGCTCTTTTGGTGGATTTCAATTGTGGGTTTTTGATTTGCAGAATGCGGAAGACAATGAATACGAAGAAGGGGTTGAACCAACGCTGGAATTTGTGATGACAAAGAAGGACATAACTGGGAGTGGAGCTCCGGCTACTCTGCTGGTTTTTAATAATGAGGTTGGATTTTCCAGGAAGAATATGGACTCCATCTGCAGTGTAGGACGTTCTACAAAGAAGGGGAAGAGACAGCGGGGCTTTATAGGAGAAAAAGGTAAATTAAAAGGTTATATATAAACTTATTGAACTGTGAACTCCTATCCCTAATAGCCTTCCCTTCCCATTAGTATGTGTTTTACGAAGAATGCAACTAAGAATAAGTAGTTAAGCGCGCTCTCGGTTGATAACCATTTCGTACCACCATATCTTAAGCACAAAAAAGCGAAAACAAAGGGCGAAATTGTTATTAAACTAGCACCAAGGGGTTGAGCTTTGCAGTTTTTTGCTTTTCCATGAACCTGATGTTGAATATATTTTTTGTGATTAACTTTGCTTTCAATCAAATCTGCTGTTGGAATTATATTTCATCCCATTAAATGTCTCCGCACCACTTTTTTTTTTTTTTTTTTTTTTTTTGAGATCCTGTATTTGTGTTCCTTTTAGCAAGTAATTTTTGTATGTTCTGCTTTAGGATCTTTTGGCATTTCTTAGGTTAACTTGGCCTGGGACTTTATGCCTTCTTCGTATGCGGCTGAATAGTTGGGCTCTATGTTAAATTCCCATCACTAGGAGATTGCTTTTGGCAAGTTTTTATTTGATTCATTTTTTTTCTCTACTATTACTTTGGATACACGCTTGTTTTGAATGCATAATAGTAGAGTTCCCAGTCTATTCAACTCATTTTACTTTTTTGAGTTGCATGCATTCTGTACAAGAATCCAGTTACCTTTTGTTACCTTTTGAACTATAAATTATCAAGTTGAACTTACAATACCAATTTTTTCTTGCAGGAATTGGATTTAAGAGCGTGTTTCTTGTGAGTTCACAGCCATGGATATTTAGCAACGGGTATCGTGTCAGATTCACGGAAGAACCAAACCAATATTGTGGTATTCGGTATGTTGTTCCTGAATTTGTTACTCGAAGACCATATTTGTCAAGAATATGCAATGCGTATGGGTCAAACAAGATCTTGCCCACAACTATATTTGTCCTTCCTCTAAAGCCTGACAAGGTTGAAGCTGTGAGAGCTCAACTGTCTGATCTGCACCCAGAGATTCTCCTGTTCTTCTCCAAGATAAAATGATTATATGTACGTGGGTTTGATTCTGGAAAGGCTGATGTCTCCACAATTTCGATATTTAGTGAGACAGAACATATGGACTTGGGTGATGAAAGAGCCAATTCACGCGTTGTTCAGCTTTCTGTTAAAGAAATAGAGTGTGAAACTGAGGATTTGTGTAAGTATTACTTGTGGAGAGAGTCGTTTCCAGTAAAACCTGGAAATAGAGTTAGTGTAAGGATGGATGTGGAGGAATGGGTGATTACGCTTGCTTTCCCATTTGGAGAAAGGCTGAGAAGGGGAACATCTTCTGTTGGTATATTTGCTTTCCTGCCAACAGCAATGGTTACAAATTTCCCCTTTGTGATTCAAGCTGACTTCATCTTCTCTTCCTCACGAGAATCTATAATGTTGGGTAACCTATGGAACTCAGGAATTCTTGAATGCGTACCATCATCGTTTGTGAATGCTTTTCAGTCTTATGTGAAAGATCTTTCCCTCTTTACTTAAGTGGATCAGGCATTTCAGTTTTTACCTGCTCAAGTTTCACCTATTCCTGCATTTGACAACTTAAGAGAGTCCATCAGAACCAGGTTGCGATGTTTACCGATAGTGCCTTGCGAAATGATTTCCAGTGAGAGGTTTTCATTCAAGTGCCCTCAAAATACAGTTCGTGTCCTGCCAAAATTTAGGGACATTGTTGTTCGAATTCGGAGTCAAGGGGCTGTTTTATGCGAGTTGTCTTCTTTTCTCATGCACTCATCACTTGACCTTGACAAATACAATGAAGTTCTGGACTTTCTACGTGTGGAATCTGCTGGTGGTAGCTGGTATGGAAAATATATCAAGTCCTGCAATCTTGTGCTTTTATCCGACGAGGTCTACATTGACATACTTGATTTTATTGCTGACAACAAGAAGTTCTCAAAGTCTATTAAGACCATACCTCTGCTTAATTACATCAACCGGGAAGGAAATATGGAATTATGTACTGTTGCCAAAGGTACAGTAGAGGCTCCCCAGCTTCGATATGCTACGAAGCTGGAGCTTCACACATGGCTGAGTAAGTGCAATATGGAGTTTGGATGTCCTGATAATGTGTATTTCGTGCCCAGTAGCACTCAGAAAGCTCTCGTAAATCACTGTATCAAAATGAAAAAGCCAAACCTCACTGGAAGTTCATCTCTCAGCAATTGGCTTCACGACCATGCGGGAGTGAAATCTTGTTCAGCATATGATTATGCTATCTTGCTTAGCAATCATGTATTCGAGAAGGAACAAAATCTGGCATTTCCACTGGCCATTTCCTACATCATTCCCACAAGAAATGCTTCCTTACTGATTATAACTTATCTGATCTTGGTTCATGGATCCCAATTATCGATGGAGCAGGCCATGTCAGTAGACAAAGAACTGAAGCTCTTGTCCCTGCGTCAGGTAGCAAATGAGTGAAGTTGTTTGGTCCTCAAAATCCATTTGTGGAACAGAAGTATGTTGATATAGGTGATGTTTATGCTAAAAGTAGTATGTTTCTTGGAGAATCTATGCCTGAGAAAGAGCTACTTGGTTTTGTTGTCAAGATAAGTAAAGCTGTGGACTTACCAGAGTTGTGTCCTCCAGATGCCGTGTTACAGTTAGCATCTCATGAGCTGTCAAGTGAGCAGGCCTTTTTGCTGCTTGATTGGATCAGATTACACCATACAAAGGGTTCATCTTTACCTACAAAATTCATTGAAAGCATTCAGAATGGAAAATGGATGAAGACTTACTCAGGCTATAAATCTCCAAGGCAGGCCATTCTTCCAGATGAAACTGGAAAAGATATTTTTGGTATGATGAATCTGTTTTGAATGATATCTTCATTTTAGACCTGGGATTTTATATGAATCGGATCTATCTGTATCAAGATGAATTGAAATTTCTTGGTGTAGCTCTTGGTTCATATGATGTGGGGAGGCTGCTTACAATTGCTTTGCATCTCTTGCTTCTCCTGGAATGAGCAAGGAGTGCGCATATTCTTTACTGACTTTCATTAATTTCTCTAGAGGGAGGAGTGTGGTTGATGATGATTGGTTAGCTGTTATGAAGGGGAAGAAGTGGCTGAAGACTCGTCGAGGTTATAGTTCTCCTGGGAGTTCTATCCTCTTGCAATCTGAGATAGAAGCTGAAATCTGTCTAAAACTTACAAATCTTCCTATAGTTGATGAAGCATTCTATGGAAGCAGATTAGGTTCTTTCTTACCAGAACTAAGGTTACTTGGAGTTACATATGGCGTAGATGAGGTGCAAATATTAGTTGCAAAGAAAGTGACTTTACCTTCAAATTTGTCAACTATGACTGGTGGTTGTGGTTTGTTCGTTCTTAAATGTATCAGATGCTTGGGATCCGAAGCTTCTGGCTTGATTAAGCAAATTCAATGTCAACCTTGGATAAAGACAACTGTGGGTTTCAAATGCCCTTCGGAAACCGTTCTTCCTGATCCTAGATGGGGTTGTTTGTTCAGTATCCTTCAGGTCCCTGCGATTGATGTATTGTATTATGGGAATGCAATTCGGAACTTCGATAAGGAATTGAATGCAATGGGAGTGGTTGTTGATTCCCCTGGAACGATTAAGATGTTTGCTGATCAGTTTAATTCTCTACTATCTTCTTCTAGCTTGGCTGCCGCTAATGTGATGTCGTTGTTAGGTTGCATTAGAGAACTGAGGCAAACTATGCTGATACAGTGCTCTGAACTGGAGTGGTGGTTGTGTGAGAAGTGGTTGAAAACACGGGATGGTTACAGGACTCCTGCTGAATCAATTATTTCCAACTCTAAATGGGGATCAATCTCTTCGTTTATTGACCTTCCTCTGATTGATGATGTCTATTATGGTATTGGCATGTATAAGTTCAAGGACGAACTCCAGATGTTGGGTGTCATCTCGGATTTTGAACAAGGAGCTCCATTAGTTGCCAAAGGTCTCCACAGTCCTATTGATGCTGAACTACTTACCGCAGATGGTATTCTGTCACTATTAGATTGCATCAAGTATCTGATGTTATGGTCTCTCGATGACCCTCAACTGGGTGAATTTCTCATGACAGTTGGGAAAAGCCGGTGGTTGAAGACCATGAACGGTTACAATACTCCAGAAGACTGTATTCTGTTTGATCGAAGCTGGGAAAGTATTCTGAACAGGTCAGATGCGCCAATCATTGATGAAACTTTTTATGGAACTAACATTTCTGTTTACAAGGATCAGTTAAGAGTTTATTGGCGTGAAGGTTGATCTGCTGGATGTTTGTGATCTTCTTTCTGGGATTGTTTTGTCACTGACAGACACAGCTGCAATTACAAGGGTTTATAGCTTCCTCAACAAGTTCCGTTGGAGGCCAAAAGTTATAGATAAATGCAACTCTCAGTTGTGGATACCTAATCAGAAGAGCACAGGTTTATGGGCTAAATCTCAGGATTGTGTGCTCCATGACACGAAAAATCTCTTCAGCTCCTGTTTGTTTTCTCTTGACAAGTTTTACAATAAAGAGCTCCTCCCCCTTTTTTCATCAGCCTATGGAGTTGCACTAAATCCATCCTTCAGCCATTACTTACAGCTATGGAGCACGTGGGCGTTGAGGGGTAACTCCCAAGTGACTGTTGTAGAATGCAGCTCTTTCTGGGAATACGTTGCAGCCAACTGGAATCAACAATT
The DNA here is from genome assembly GCF_963583255.1 of Pyrus communis. Taxonomy (NCBI): domain Eukaryota; kingdom Viridiplantae; phylum Streptophyta; class Magnoliopsida; order Rosales; family Rosaceae; genus Pyrus; species Pyrus communis. Next base: position 4,433,038 of record NC_084817.1, read on the forward strand.
ACGAGATACTCTCAAGCAAAAATTGACCAAAGTACCTGCCACAATGTCCAGGTTGGAGAAAATACATCTAATCCGCAGAGAGGAAGTATTCATTGCTGATGACTTGCGACTCAAGAAAATTTTCTCGGGCTGTGATAAGGTTCCTCTGTTTCTTTGGTTTCCCAAGAGTTACAGCTTGTCTTATATTTACCCTGGAAGACTACAAGCAATCTATGAATCACTTGGAGTTAGAAAGATTTCTGATTCAGTTAAGTGCAAAGTGAACAGCATTGAGTCGTTAGAGCATTGGGAAAAGATTGATGCGAGAAATGGATTGATCGGGAGGGGTTTAGTCAAGATTATTCTGGCTTTTCTTGCTGGTCCTGAGGTAAATATGTCGCTATATAACAGACACGAGGCTGCAAATTCGGTAATTATGCTGTCAGTGTACAAGAGTGACAAACAAATTCAAGTCTGCTATCAACTAATGCCATCTGCAGCTACAACTGTGGAAGTGAAAAAACAAAAGCTGGTTCTTTGGGAGAAGGATTCACAGCGGCTGCTCATTTATAAATCAGGTTACGAAGGACGGAGAAACAATATAGAGTTTGTTACTTCTTTTGCTATTGAACTCGCGCAAGAACTGTTGGCAGCAGCAAAACCTACTGCAGCAGATAAACTGAGCAAGCTTATCCAAATGGGATTTATGTTTGATTTTAGCGAGGGTGAAGTGGATTTTCTGCTGATGAATGAAAATTTGGAGTTATTTGTGGAGGATGAGCAGTTTCTTGATGCTGCATTCATCACTTCCGGAGAACTTGGTCGGGTTTATGAAAAGCGTTTAGGTACCAAGTTAGAGCAATTAGGCCCTTCCACGTCCATGCCTTTATGCAAGAAACAGCGTCAGTGAAAAGGAGGGAATCGAGTTAGAGCGATCATGGCCTGAATTATGACCAGGACTCGGGACCATGAGGTTTTATTTTGTTGTATTTTGGTTTAATCCTCAATGTATATATGAACCTGAAGAGCCGAAGATGCATGATCTTTTGGAATGCTTTGTACTGTAAAATGAATACATCTGAGCAGCTTGGGCCTGTTTTGTACTGCTCCTCTTGTATGTTGTCTCTTCTCTGTTACTAAAATTTCACTTTTCGTTCCTTTGTCTTTTTTTTTTTAAGAAGACCAGCTGGTGGCTTCGCCACGGCTGTCCAACCTTGCAGGGCCGAGAAGACATCCTCTGATGTTAATTAGGTGGTGGTTTTAGTACTTATGATCAAGTATGAAAACATGGTAACCTGAAGAAGTAGAGAAATCTTAGTTGAATGAATTTTCAACTAGGAACACAACATAAAAACGAGGTTTATGAAAGAATCGAGCTCGTTAGTTTACGAATTACTTACAACCCGTTTGATAATTATTCTGGTTTTAATTTTTAGTTTTGTGTTAGTGACATGGAAAAAATATAAGGGAGAAACGAGGGAGTAGGGTTATTTTTTATTTATAATTAAAATTAGGGGTGAGCATTCGGTAGGTTGGTCGGTTTGATATTGTTGAAACCCATTTCCACCCAAAGAAATAGGCAAATCAACCCACCTAAACCATTCTAATGCGGGTTCAACGGGTTGGGTTATTTACTTTTTTTCTTGTGCTTAAAGTGGGAATGCGTGACAAAAAAAATAATCCAAAATACATGTAATATTAAACTTAAATCTTGTGAAATTGGTGTTGTAGAATCACTATTTGTTACTTAATATTTAAATTTTATCATTTAACTAATTAATAAGTGTGTTTAATAACTATTAAACTTTATGTATATATGTATGTAACTGTTTAAGAATTGTTGATATTCGGGTGGATCGGTTTCAATCGGGTTAATAATACTTCAACTCAACCTGCCTATTAAGCTACCCGAAAATAATTTTTTAAAGATTACAACCCAACAAATTTCAGTTACAACGGTTGGGTTGGTCAGTAAACCCATTAAAGTGTCCATCCCTAATTAAAATGGGATAAGATCAAATGACAAACATTTTTACACTTCTTTGTAACTTTAGATTTTATAACATTTAACAGTCTTGATTAAGAGAGATGTGGAAACTTTTAAACATAAATGACTAGGATAATAATGTGGATTATAACTAACAATAAATAAAAATTAAAACTAAGAAAAGAATAAAAATTAAGAGGATTTTTTTTTTTTTAACCCTGAGGAAGCACGACCATCTCAATTGCTTCATCCACCCGCAACACCTCGACTTTTTATCACCCACGCCGTCAAACTCAGCGCTGTTAAAGCAGCCTAACAATTTCAGGTTCAAGAAAAATGTTTTGAGATTGCAAATAAGGGGAAAATGGCATGTTGTGTTTGCTCAAACTGTAACCCTAGTTTCAGATGAAAATTCAATCAAAGATAAATCATGTGGGGCTGAAGCCAATGGTGCTGTCAAATACTTGCCTATGCTAGTGCTAACCATTTCTAGTCTTTTTTTCTTATGTTTTGGGTTCTTGAGTCAATTCTAATGTGGTTGATTAGGGTTTAAGGTTTTTTTTGTTTTTTGTTTTTACCTAATCAAATGGTAGCTTAATAAATAAGACGGTTCTGGAATTTTGTATTAATCGAATCAAAGAAGCATGTACTGGAATTTGCTGAAATTTTCTCTCCGCCTCATTCTCGCGTTCTTGGTCAGTTCCTCGCTTGGTTTCATGTCAAATTGATTTTTTTTTTCTTCCAATTTTATTGTATTAGTTGCTTCTTATTCATTAATATTATTGTTTTTTATTAGTTATAATCCACATCATCATACAAGTCTTAATAGCCTCTACATCACTATTAATCAAGACCGTCGGATATTATAAAATGTAATGGCTAAAAACAAGTGTAAAAATATTTTTCCCTTGATTCTATCCCAATTAAAATATATAACATATAAGATATACAAATAAAAATGCAAAATTATACATATAATTTTAGATGTTGGGTTTATTTTTAAAGATCTTTACATTTTAACGGACCAAATTATATTTCCTCCTAATTTTAATCAGATAACAACTTCCATGGCATGAACAAATAGATAGTCAAATCCATTTTGATAAGCCATTTAAACAAAAACTCGTTCCAATGACGTAAGTTGCGGCCAATATTAATAGGATGTATATATTTTTATATTTAAAATAAAAAGGTATATATATTTCGGTTAGGTTCGGTCTTACCGAACAAACCGATATTGCATACCGATTCGGTACCTAAATTTTTGGTTTCGGGTACAAAAAATTTCGGTGTTCTGGGTTCGGTATTTTTTTGGGTTCGATTTCGGTACAGCTTCGGTCAGTTTCGGTTTTTTTGGGTATTTTCTCCACCCCTGAGCCTATCTGCCGAGCTTTACCAGAAAGTCATCCATTTGTCATGGAGCTCATACATGTATTTAGATGTTTGCTGTGTTTTTCAAATAATTAGTGAAAAAGTTCCAATCTTTTCCTTACCGGCGTCAATGAAACTCGAAATAATTCGTGGGTTTCTTTTTTGGGTTTGTTTCTTCATTGATTCTTATTTGTGGGGTTTTTATTTGAAAATGAAAACAATTTTTGGGTCTTTTGCTTTGTCTCTGAAAAAAAAAAAAAGTGAAACTTTGCATCAAATTAAAATATACATACTTTTATGTTCTTGTCAAAAAACAGAGAAAGTATGATAAAGCCTTGAGCTGTAAAGAATATAATTTAAATGAGAACCGACAAGATTGTCAAGAAAATAATACTATCTTAATATAGAGAATTGTTATTGGTATTAAAAAAAAAAATTTGTGCATTTCAAATTTTTTACATTCGAAAAAAAAAAAACTTGTAAAGAGTGTACAATAAGATTTTAATATATTGTTCGACTTAAAAAACATGTAGGTCTGTTTAGGATTGAAAATATGCGGATGATAATGATTTTTTCACGTTCGACATTTATTTCTTTGTTCTTAAATTCTATTTATTTATTCAATTCTAAGATCAGAAAAAGAAAAATGAATGCATGAAGAGAAAAGATGGCAAAAATATTTCCCTAATAAGTAAATAGTTGGAGGAAATTAATATATAGACTTGATATGTAGAATCCGATGAGAGAAACCGCTTCGTTGCCATGTTTTATGCTTGGCTGTGGGTCTGTCAAGCACTAACTTAACAAAACTGGAAGAGGAGAGAGAGAGAGAGAGAGAGAGAGAGAGAGAGAGGGAGAAGGAAAAAGAGAGAGATGACTACTAAGCCAAAGACGAAAGGTCAAGAAAATGACGCCAGAGATTTGACACTAGCCACCAACTCTCATTATACATTGAATTTGATGTTTTCTTTGGCCTCCAATTACACTGGCTATTAACCACCATAGGAGTTCTTCTCTTCTCTAACATAATTAGGGGAATATGTTTTTTTTTGTGAAGTTATATCTTTTGTAGTTTTTATGAGGATATAATATCCAAGATCTAAGGATTTTTTTTATATTCTTGTGGAATTAGGTAAATTGGAAATTGAAACATCTCACATCGTTCATGGGAGTGAATCTTGTAAGCTTTATATGTATATTCTCGTTTCTACTAGCACGAGACATTTTGGGAGCTTATTGGCTTCAGATTCTATCAGAATTCTGAAGTTAAGCGAGTTCGCACGAGAGCAATCCCATGATGGGTGACCCACTGAGAAGTTCTTGTGTGATTTCTTATAAATAAAACTGTGAAGGTGTGATAGGGGCTCAAAGCAAACAATATCGTGCTACGATAAAGTCAAGTCCGGAATGTGATGGAGGCCCAAGCCAAGATGTGACAAAAATATTTTTAGTTAATATTGTTTTATTTTTGCATGTCATGTCAGTTAGAGTGAAAGTGTTTACTCCTATACACATGATCTTGAATTCCTATCCTTGCAATTTAAATTAATTTAAGGTGAAATTTCACTTGTATATATAGTCTTATTTCTAGTTTTTAGTTAATATATAGTCTTATTTCTAGTTTTTAGTTAATATTAATTTCTTATAATTATCTAATGGAGAAGAATAGAGCATGTTGAAATTTGCCCTAAATTTCATTTTCAACAATTTTTGCCGTGAAATTTATTTTACATTTGAATTCACTTTTAAGAAAGTATGAATAGCATTTCTCAGGTGACTTTACCATATATTATCAGTTGACCTGCAATTTGTATGTCTAATTACTTTTATTTTTGTTGGAGAGTATGTCATTACAAATTACAGTCTGGAAAGTTTATCCCCATTTAATTTGACTGGCTTAAAAAGTGTTATTGTCTAAATAACAACAAATGGAAAATCATTAGCATGCATTTTGTAGTCAAATAATACATAATTTCACCTAGTCTAAACCCTAATAACATTAATTAGTGACTGTTTGAGAAGGGTAAGTTGGTAACAAACCCCTTTCTAAGGAGGGAGACTACAACTCACAAAAGCATATTAAAGAAAGGATAATCATGCTTCATGTGCATCATAGAAAATTAGAAATGTAATATTATCTTATTACCAGTTTGATTTGCTATCAAGCAATCACATGAATCATCATGTTCGTGCTTTGCCTTTGTTTTTTAATTCCACCACGGCCGAGGGAGACTGCAACTCACAAGAGCATATTAAAGAAAGGATAATCAAGCAATCACGTATATAGCTAGCTGCTGCATGGCCGCCGGAACTGGCAGTAAAAACTCTAATATCCTCTAGGATGTAGGGCAGCCCTAAATTAGGCCGCCCTATGCAATGCATATTCCTGGGATAAGATTTATTCTCAACAAGGTCTCTTATGTAGATGAATTTTTAAGTCTAACATGTGAACAATGCAAATAGAGTGACGTGGAGCATGTGTGGACGTTAAACTTCACACGTGGGACAATTTGCTTTGGTACCATGAAGAAAATTGAGATTATACCATAAAACCGGCCAATTGAAAATATGAGAAGTAGCCCAACTTATTTATAAGTCCATACAACACCTCTTATTCTATCAACGTGAGATTCATTCTTAACATAAATAAGAGTCACCAATGTCATCAAAATTTTCATTTTCTTTTGGTCTGAATCAATGTCATCAAATTGGTTTCCTTTTTGTCTTGCACTCTTCTCCTCTTGTGGGTCATTTGGTCACCTACCAAAAACGACCATGTCCACCTAGTTTCAAATCTTTACTAACGTACGGTTTGTCATTTTCCTTACAGAACATTGCTAGCTAAGCTAGGTGATACAAAATGTAGTTTTTTTCCGGGTCTCGTGTAAAACCTAAAGGCTGACTTTTATTGATGGAACTGGAAGTTAAGTTACAATATGCCAAAATAAGACGAATGACTTTTACGGAAAAGAGTATATAATTATTTTGACATTTCGTGTTAATATATGTGTAAGCTTTTTTTCGCACAATGTTATATCATGGCACAAAATGTCACATATATCCATAAAATATAAAGAAAATTAATGAAAATGGTTTGAAAATTTTGAGTTTTTACGAAAATGACAAAATAAAAGATAAAATGAATAGTACCAGAAATAATTTTTTAATATAAAAATGTGATTTTTCATTAAAATGAATAGTACCAGAAATTTTTCATTAAAATTTCCTAAAATATAAGTGAAAGAGTGAGAAAAAAGCTACCAATTCAAGTGGCAGCGAAATAAACAAAAACTGTAGGCGGGGAGGTCAATTAGAAATATGTTAATATATACGTGTGCATTTTGTATGCCCCAGAGCCAGAGTACTTGACGGTGAGGATCTTATTAGAATTGTAGTTCCAAGAAAAAGCAGCAATCCTGAAGACCATACAAATAAAGTTGATTCTAGACTCAGAAAGACAAGCAGAAAATCCTTGCTTCCATTCTGGCACTCATTTTCCACAAATTTTCTATTCAAGCACACTTCTTTTTCCAGACCCCTTTTAAGTTCCACTTGCCCCCTTCCGGTAACCACGCTTATCCTCTTTTCATCACTTTACAATTAATCAATTTACTCTCATTTACCCTCTTGTTGAGAAAATTGTGTGTATCGGGAACACTTAATATGTGAAAGTACAATTCTACATATTATTATATGGTTAGAAGACGATTGATATGTTTTTTTTTTTTTTTTTTTTTTATTTTTAGTATTCATTACTAAAAAAATATACATATTATAATTTGAATAGAATAATAACAATATATAACAGTGTTCCAGACACACTAGAAATTTCTCAAAAACTTATCTCCCTAAAAAGTTGTTACTATTACTATATAAGTATAATATTAATGGGGGAATAATTGTTTATGATATATATATATACACACACAGATTGCTTAAGGGGAGGGATCCCCATTTAAAAAAAAAAAAGGGATACGCTCCTCACCGTTAGATTGATTTTAATGAAATTATGTGGTTAAGATTAAAACACAGGCCACACAATTTCATTAAAATTAAATTCAACGGTGAGGAGCGCGTTCCCATTTTTTTAGAAAATGGGGATCCCTCCCCTTAAGCAATCTGTGTATATATATATATCAAGGTAGCTATCTTAGCTCAATTAATTAGGTTCCAAGAAGAAAGTAAAGATGGGGAGAGCTCCTTGCTGTGACAAAGCCAACGTGAAGAGAGGTCCATGGTCACCTGAAGAAGATGCCAAGCTCAAGTCTTACATCGAGCAACATGGCACCGGCGGTAACTGGATCGCTTTGCCGCAAAAGATCGGTATGCATACCTTCTTCTTCCTCTTCCTCAAATTAGTTAGTGTCCTGGTTACTATATATCAAATTAATTAATTAGAAGTTACCGGTTGTATTAATTAGATGAAATTAGGTTTTTGCCAATTAAATTCTCTGATGGATAATTAGGGCTTAAGAGGTGTGGGAAGAGCTGCCGGCTTAGATGGTTAAATTATCTCCGCCCAAACATCAGGCATGGAGGGTTTTCTGAAGAAGAAGACAACATAATTTGCAGCCTCTACATAAGTATTGGAAGCAGGTAGGCACATATATGAATTTAGTATTGAATCTCACTTTTACATAAAAAAATACACATCTTATAAATATCACAATATCAATTACATATCGACATGTAAATTAGTGTAATTTATTTCCTAGCTAGGGTAATCAATTTTGTGATTAATTTCACAACTATGGATGATGTATGTATGTGTATATGTAGGTGGTCTATAATTGCAGCCCAAATGCCAGGAAGAACTGACAATGATATAAAGAACTACTGGAACACAAGGCTTAAGAAAAAGCTTCTTGGTAGGCAGCGCAAAGAACATCAGCTGGCTCGTAAATCAGGCCTAGTTAAACAAGACACCATCAAAAGATCAGGCGGTGTTGGTGGAAACAGTACTAACTCCCATTCTGCCGTTCCGGCCACCGACGATCAAAACCCTTACTGGCCTGAGCTTCCAGTGCATGCAGTACCCACAGTACTTCCACAACAACAACAGCAGCCTTGTTTTAATGATCATGCTTCTCTCAGAAAGTTGCTCATCAAGCTTGGAGGGAGGTTTGGTTCAGATGTTAATCATAATCATGAGACTAATCAAGTTATCCAAGGTAGGCCCGCCAATATTCAACCAACCTATCAAGTTCTTGACGATGATAATTACAGTCCATACGCCGCTGCTGCTGCTGCTACTCAGCAAATGGATGAGCACTATTCTGGTAAGAACATGCAAAGTCTCTTAATTCCTCGATGTGGGATCCATGCTCTCAACGATTCTTCTCCTTCCTTAAGCAATGATGTTATCAGCCCTCATCAATTTGCACAAACACATTACATAGTGAATACAGATAACATTGATGGACCTGGTAATGGTATAATGAACAACATGTTTCAAGGGCAAGGTGGTAATTATGAGACTGATCAGCTGAAGGAGATGGTGGTGTATAACAACAATGACAACCAACACAGATTTGATGGGTTGGAGTTCTTCTGTGGGGAAGAGATGATGGTTAATAATAGAATTACCAGTAGTTATGGAGAAAGTATTGGGTGGGGTGAGATACTGGGATGTCCTCCTGTGGCCTCCTCCTCAGACGACTATCATGACAGCATGGACCGATTGATCATGCCGGCCACACCCGGCCAAGAATGTGGTTTCGCCAACGACCAGTTGATGAGTGGTTACCCTGGGGAGGCATTATAAAGTGATGATCATTGTGTACATTCAATTAATGTAATGTTAAAATTTGGTAGCAATAGGGGGACGTGGTATTGTTTTGCGCCAAAGAGGGAAACCCTAATAATAAACTCATTAGATGATATGTTTTTTTTCTTCCATGATTTTCCTGTTAATTTTTGGACTGAATTTCTTCATTAAGGTGGAATTTGCAGAATCTGAAGCCCTATATATAGCAATACTAGCTACTTGGTTCAAATTTAATTCGTCGTGCACTGTGAAGCTTTTTTTTTCTCTGACTGAAAGAACATGCATGTTTCAGTGTGTTGTTCCTGTTGATTTTAGATGGTGGAGATTAGCATTTCTTCAAGAAATTTACGAATTGGGAAAAAGGGTATGTATTATTTTCCCAGCGTGGTCATTAATATTTCATATTTGTATATATGGGTGACAATGCATGTTCGCTGGAAACCCAGATAAAAACAATTTCTTGGAACACGTTTCATGAGTTAGCTTTCCAGGATTAAGAAATCAAGATAGTAATTCTCGAAATTTAATGTCTTCAGCTCAGGAAGAGAGAGAGATGAAACTTAAAATTGTGAAAATCAACCAGTTCTGAATGACACACATGCTTTGTAATACGTGTCTTTCAGACTGTCACACCTTTATTTTTTCGACAAACTTTCAGACCTTTAACTTATAAATTTTTGTTTGATTTAAACTTTTAAACTGTGCCACTTAGTATTACAAATTAGAATGCACATTCGAATTAAATTATTATGCTAGTTTGTTGTGAAGATTAACTATTTTTTCACTCTTATGGTGTAGATAATGTCATATGTATTAAAAAAACTTTTAAACTGTCAGCTTTATTCTTATATTTTATATAACAACTTCTAATTTTCAAGTATTAGATCTGATAAAAAAGTTTGATGATTAACACTCAAAATGTATGGTGCTTTTAGTAAGATTATCATGCACGTATGAATCCTCTCTCTCCCTCGATCTGAACGCATAAAGCATTTGGTTTAAATTTTGATCCAGATGATGATTCACAGAATACAGATGTGTGAACATGCATCTGTATATATAAATTGCATATTCTGGTTTGAGTTTCTATTTAGTATTTATTAGCTAGTCTGTGGGAAAAATATATACAGAGATATGCATGATTCCCCCTCTATATAAGTGCATGCAATACTCAGCCATAACTAGATACACAAAATGAAAATGTACATAAATATGGCCAACAATGTTGACTGAGACAATTCATTATCTTCTTCCAAAAAGTACAGAAAAACAATTCATCTGCTGCTTACATATGAATATATACATCCATAGATAGCTTGGGCAAAGTTTTTGTTATGCTGCTAGCTAGGCCAAGCAATGCCGTTGGTTTTTTTAATAACCTTTTACTGTGACTATACTAGGGTTCGTCCGGTGATGAGAGTGGGTAGGGTATTGAGTAGGAGACTACGAGTAGACTAGAGATACAGGGAAACCCCCTGTGTAAACAAAAACTTCCACGGAAATTGCAGAAAACAAGGGAAACTTCTAAGCTTTAAATTCCACACAATCTGATATATGTGCATATTTATATGTGAGTTACATATAAAAGAGGATGAAATAACAAAGGCTCATGTATGACATTGGTCTTTTTGAGTACTTTAAATTTTGAAATGCCATGTGTCAGTAAGCTGTTGATATCGATTGTTACCTAACAAGCTCCAATGATATATGGTATGCAATAACTATCAATTCATCGGTCGAAACAGTCAATATCAGTAACGGTAATTTCTTCTAGATCAACACAGCAGCTGGCAGATGTTAATTAAATGAATAAGTTGCTTAATTTTGGTCTTCGTCAATTAGCTTATTGTTTAACTACGACATTGATTTATTAATTAGTTCCAGCTTCTCTTGTTAACTAACTATTCATACAAAATTTAGAGTCAGATTAATTTGATGATCATTCATACAAATTCTAGGTAGCTAGATATCATGAATAACATGTAATTTATCAGTCTTCTTCCTGTAATAAGACTCAAACCTAGGGTAGGGTTCTTTTGCATAATCATATAAAATTAATTATTATTCATCGATGGATCTTATTTCAAAAATTAGAATATTTAAGTCTCTTTTTTATTACAAGTGAGAGTTTTAATCTAAACCACACTATAAGGAGATGAGGGAGGATTCGAACTGGGTGCACTGAAAATAATACAAAAACCCTAACCACTAAGGTAATCGACTACATGCTTAGAGTCCTTAAATCTAACACAACATCTATCTAGCTATGCCTAACATAATTGAAATAGCCTTTACTTAGGGTAATGTTAGGGAGACCAAAACTTCTAAACCAAACTTGTAATTAAATCAAAATGATGTGGTGGTTGATCATTGGATTATTACTTAAATATTGATTAATGTGCTTAATTCCTATTGATGACACATTATTTGGTTTGAAAATTTGGTTTAAAAATATGATCTCCCTGACCTTATTCATTTACTTATGTAGTCAGCTTATATGTAGCTCTGGCCAGAAAGGTCAAATAAATAGTCAGCTTATATGTAGCTCTGGCTAGGAAGATCAAATAAATACGTTCTCACATATATAGACTCAAATTATCTCTTAGGTCTTGGCTGAAAGCTACAAGGGGCAAAAGTCGATTGCAGTTGTAAATTGCAATCTTTGGATTAAAATATTTACTTTCTGTTGACATGCAAATTTTGCAATTAATGTTTGGTAAGCCATGTACACGATTTGTTAGAATCGGTTGACATATTTTGAAATTGGTGGTAGCTGCCTCTACAAGCTAGCGATTTAAAATAGTTGGCCCCATTATCTTGACCAACTCTTAAATTCAAAGTTTTAAAAAAAAGTTCTTAATTAAGTTGATTCCACTAGCATTTTCATCTAGTTGCTTAATTATCATGAGCTCAATCATGAAAACTAGGTCAATATTTGAAAGGACATATATCCCACCCAGGTATGCTAAGGAAGCTAAATTTTAAGACCAAATTTGTTAGACTATATGAAGTGGTTATTGATGATTGGATTATTACATAAGTAGTGATGCTTATTTTCTATTAATCACATATCATATGATTTGTAAATTTAGTCTAAAAATTTAGTTTACCTCACATTACCCATCCAAAAAATTATGGTTTTAAAAGGTAACCAATTCATGCATTTATATAATAGGAGTCTTACATCATAAAGTATAAAGTAAACAATGACGAATTACGAGACTTCCTCAAAACTAAAAATTGGAGGTCTTGGGTTCGAAACTCATTGTTGGTGTGGAAGCCAAACCGTTGCTTACCACCAGTTATCTCCCTTTAAAAAAAAAAAAAAAAACAAGTCGCTCAACTCATATTATAACATATAGATAAATTATATTGTACAATTGTGTTTCAGTACCATATAATAATATTTTTTATAAAAAAAATTAAATGTAAAATAATGAGCGATTAATTAGTTAATTTTTTAGAATATTGTAAGCTCATAAGTGGGATATCTAGGTAAAACATATCCCATAAGATTTACAGTCTGTCTGGCTTTCAGTATAGTATACTGGAATTATAAGCATACATAAAGCGGACATACACAAACTCCAGCAAGCAAATTAAGGAGACATAAACAGTTCTGAGGGCTTATACAATTTTAAAACAATCCCTAATTATTCATCTAATTTCTTTCTGTAAAGTTAAAGGGAATATCCCAAACAAAGAAGAAACAGAACAGAAAAGTCCTCAAAGAAAAACCAACATCTCAAAATTTGACTTCTTGTGGATTGCCATATAAATTCCCGTCAACTTGGTGACGATAATAAACACCACAAAATTAATTAAACATGTTATATTACGAATATGTGAAAGAAGCATAGAAGTGACAGTAGCAAAAGGACGACTTGTGTCACTGCCTTTTAATTGTTTAATCAACTAAATCAACCCTAATCAACCCCCCACTGGATATTTAAATCTAAACATTGATCCTTAATTCATAATTAATAATCTGCAAGAGATATTATAATTTATTAATTTTGAATATTATAGAATGATAATGACACTCACTAACATGAAAATTCTTGCATGTTTGTCGTGCTGTTCAGCTGTTGGACCAAAATACAGTGGGTTTGTATAAAAAAAAGAAGGGAAAATACTAAGAATTCTCTTAAAAGTGGCATTGTTCATTTTCATAAACTCTCAGTCACTTCATATTTTTAGCACAATCTTTTATATAATGTTAATACAATAATTGACGTTAAACTGTAGAGTTGCAGAAAGTTCATAGAAAGTTTCACTTAAAAGAGTCCCCTTAGCATTTCTGTGAAGAAAAAAAAGAAATTTATTAGAGAATTATATAGACTAAAACGACTGCAGAGCTAGAGTACTGCAGCCTGGTTGTTATATTCAAAATTACATACCATTTACGAGGTGAAGGATTTAGAATTAAGATAGAGCCGCCTAGGGTTGTGTTAATTTGATTGCTTTAGGGTTTCAAAATGGTATAAGGAGAGGATATGATAGTTCTTATAATATACAATTCACCTGTCCGCCTAGGGTTTTGTTTATTATTTTTGCTTTTGGATTTTGGCCTTGGCTAATGCTTATGCGTTTGATGACAGTTTTTTTTAATTTTTATTTTTTTAGGGATTAATTGGTGTCTTCATCACAACAATCTTTCAGTCGAAAATGCTCATAGAGGCATTTTAGCCTTCTCTGTGTCACCATGGTGTGATTCTACAGCGTCAAGAATCGAACCTAGGATGTGCCATGTGAAATATTGGCTTATAATTCGTTTCCCACAATGAACCACCCCATAATAGTTGTGTTTTATGGCAGTTAAGGATTATCTCTCCTCCTATTACCATCCCCTCCTCTCACACTCTTCTTTTTATCTTATTCTCTATATAAAAAATTCAAAACAAGATGTAGACGTGGTATAATCGCAACCGTTTAAATAGGAGAGAATGAAAGGAGAGAGAGATTAGGAAGGGAGAAAATCTTACTCCAATGTTGAAATATGATGTTAGGTTATATATCTTTTATCCACTTCCATACGCAAGAACAAAAAACAGAGGATCCTCATTAAAAATAACACATGCCTATTGAAGATCTATTCGTCCAATAACATATTATTTAGTGCACTAATTTGATGTCCCTAATATTACTCTTAATATTTCGTATAATTTGATTTGTCTTTCAATTGTACGCACACAAAATTGATTTGTACTAGTAACGGTCGTCTCCCCTTGTATATCGTTGATCTCTATTATTGAGTTGGCTTTAAGAATTTTGGGGCACTCCAAAAAAGTTATTATGCAATTTTATTTTTAAAAAGTTAGCTTAATAATTTTTTTTGCATATTTAGATACAAATATACATTTATGAAGAGTGCATAATAATTTTTTTGAAGTGCCAATATCCCCGTTCTAATATAATTTTACATGAATTTTAGAATTTTATAAGTCAATTACATAGAGCCCATGGAGGCTAGGGGGCCGTGGCAATCTCTAGTCTACATGTAGCAATCTTTGGGTTTGCTTTTAATAATATCTGGAGAAGCACGTAGTATATGCTTCTTCAAAAAACACTTTGAAGCTTTCATAAAAAAGTTTCAAACATTTTTCGAATAAAAACTTCTAACAAAAGCGTTTATAGACAAAATTGTTTTCCACCTAAAACAATCTCGATTAAATGACCATTAAGTACACTCTTACATTAAGCCCACGAATGAAAAAATTATAAGTTTGTGGACTGTGTGACTCAGAATAAGGCCCAAAACAAATATTTTCCATAAGGCCCAGTATATTTGTATTGAGTCCAAGTTAGGTTAAGAACATTTGGAAATTGGAATCCCCAAATTTGTCATCAGCTGGTAAACCCTAGAAAATGAGGAGAAAACTCAGGTGATAAAACAGGACCAACCAGACACCATCAATGGCGATTCCGGCGTCCATTCTGTCGCCGCCGTCCGCAACCCCCAAATTTTCGGTACCACTCTCCCACTCTCCCAAATTCCCGATTACTTAAAAATGTGAAATTTACAGGTTTTCGATGAATTAATTATGATTGATTCCAATTTTCCTTCTTTATTTCAGATTGAGCTCTTTAAGCAGAAACAATTTCGATTTCAAACCAGCTTCCCGCCAAGTCGTGTAAAAGCAGTTTCATCCACGGCACAATTTGGAGAACCCAACAAAGAAAATAAGCAGAAGCTGCAAATCAAAAGCACTTTTGTGAAGGAGAAGCTGTGGGAAGCCGTACCTGCCCCAGTGAAGGAGCTCCCATGGAGAAAAGCAGCAGATACAGCACTGGAGCAGCTGCTTCTGCTTGGGAAAAAAGCACTCATATGGTCGTTTGTTACTTTTGGCACCCTCAGCTTCTTATCAGACATCATATTTTCCATCTCCAGAAACTATGAATTGATGATACCATTTGGTCTGTTTGTTGGGTGCTTCTTGACTGATGTTTTGAAGGAGACATTGCAGCAAGTGCTTCCCAGGTCGGAGGAGAATGCCAATGAGATTGAAAAGCACTTATTTGGTATAAGCTGCTTTTTTGCTGCTGTTAAGTTCGTCTCTGCTGGTCTCCCAATGCAGGCAAGGGTGTTTCTTCTGCACGTTGCAAATGGCGGGTTCCTGCAAGTTTTGTGGTTGTGGAGAGGTTTCTTCAACGAAAAAGACGAAGATGATGGTGTCGATAATTCCAATTCTTCATTGGTCATGGATGTGAAATCTTAACACGACTCGGTGTCTGTTTAGCGTTTTGCGTTTTTCAGTTACGTTTTTTGTTAAACGTTTGTAACCAGTTCTATTTGTGCATACTTTACCAGTTTTGATCTGCGTCGTTTGCAGAAACTGATCCGTTTTCGTGGTTGTATGAGTTGAGTATCTATGCAATTCAAAATGTGCTTAGAGAATGAAATAATCGAACTTTGCATTAACGTTTCGTAAAACTTTTCAACTGTTTTCGATACATTTAGTTTAAGATAACGAACAATATACACAACAATTTGCTTTGCTCAAATAACAAGTGTACAAAAAATAGAGTTACTTGTATGTTTGCTTGTATGTGTCTGTACGCTTCCGACTCAAAACTGTAAAATTAAAGATAGCCTATGGATGTTTACTTGTATGTGTCTGTACGCTTCCGATGTATATCTGGCCAAAACGAGAACCTGCTTCTTAAGATTCAAGAATCTCGTTCCAGCCGGCTCCATAAACGTGAACTTGCACAAAAAACTAGTCAATTACGTCCCAGAAGAACGCTCATTTTCGATCTGCCTCACCGTCGAAGGTGACATTCCATGACGGATTAGTTTGGCTGGGTTCCTCCCCTGAAAAGAGAAAAGCACAAAGAACCAAGCGATTACATCACTGATGCCGCGTACAGGAACCCTCGCGAGTACTGGATGAATCAAACCTGGTGGCTTGACATTCTCTGGATCCGGATTTATGTCACCCTCAATGCGAGTTGAGCATCCAAAACTGCACGAGACATCAGGAGTTAATGGGGACTGGCAGTAAGCTGTATGCAGCTGTTGATAAACCTCTTCCATCCTCCCCGCTTCCTCATCCTTCTGGTCCATATCAATAAGAATCTGCAAACAATCCCCTCATCAAGTTTTGGAGATAGAGAGGCATGGTCTCAAATACCACATACATGCACATGCACGTGCACGCACGCAAATACAGTTCATTTTCAATCACTACCTCTGCAACTTGGTTCTTGAACAATGGATGAAACTGCTGTCGACAGTACTCGTTAAACAAAATAGTGAAGATAAGCAGTGGAATAGTGAAACCTGATGCAATTGGTGATTTTCTTAATCCGAAGACACCGAGGGCAATTATTTGCATGATAACCAATGAAATTATGACTGTATTGTGAATCATAGGCCAGTACTGTCCCCCACTTTCGTATTCTGCTATATACACATTAAGAATCTGAAATAGGCATTGTAAAATTTAGCAACAAATTAATTATTCGAATGCCCCCCAAAGAAAAAAATGAAAAAGAAAAAGAGAATAATGATGGCCAGAATGAGAGAGGAACTTACCTACACCGGGGATGCTACAGTGGCATCCCCGTTGCAGGGTAGTTCTTCTCCCTCAAAGAGACCTAACAGAATAAGGAACAATAGATAGGAGGAGTCCTCACCTGGTTTCGATATATAAAGTAAGCAAGTACAAAGTACACCAACAAGAATGGCAATATTAGGGGAACCAAGATAGAACAGGTGAAGCCAATGAACCCAAACAGCAGGACTCTAGGAATTTCTGTATGATATGGAAATGATAGTGAGTCATTATACCGTCCTTTCCGTAATATGAACCGTCGGAAATAGTTGCAAAGAAGAGGATAAATTTGCATGAGTTCACATGCCAAGCTTGCCCAACCAGATGATAAAACATAAGTCATGAAGAACTTAGCCTGAAAATTCAAGACCACAACCATAAATAAAAATCAATAATAAAGCTTTCAGCTTTCATAAGCATCACATTACTGAAGTAATGTCTCGAAAGTCGAAACAATTATCACTTACAAAACTCTAAGTCACTATGTTAACCATTATGACCATCTGGAATTCAAACTAAAAATGAGTAGACAATTTCTAATGGACAATTTAATATCTATGAGTACTAGTAGTGGACTTGACCCATCTCAATTACAAAGTAACCCGTTTCAAACATGACAAGGAAAAACAGTCGTCACACGTAAGTGATGTAACAGTCCAAATAGACTAGCATAACTGGAACACAACTATTGATCTTCTAAACATATTTAAAGATCAAGGGCATATCACCTGTGCTGGAATCGCGTTGGCAAGTTGCGCAGGTATGTCTTTCACACTAGAAAATACACTCAATTGGCTGATAACAGAGCCGGTAAAAACATTAACAAAAAAGACATTCCAGATTGTGAAGTATAAGACTTTGAAGCATGCACTCTTTTTCCTCTGACTGCGAGAGATCCACCCCTCCACTGTTGAAAACAGCATCATGACAGGTGGAACGATGTAAAAAGCCACAATTAAAACCACACTTGGCAGGTACCCCGTTATCACCTGGCTTACATAGTTCCTGCATATGCGCATAAGTAATCATGAAAATGAGTCAAAGCCATTGCAAAACTTTATCCCCGTACACACAGAAAGTCCATGTTTAGTATCCATCATACACAGCATAACAAAAAAATTAAGGTAACAAGGAGAATGTGTCTGTCAATTGACTTACTTTTTGAGCAATCCTTTCAAAGCTGGAAACTTTTTTTCCAGGCTTTTTAGTGCAGTCATGCCCTGAACAAATGTGACAGGAATAAGAAACACAAGCATAAAGGCAATAGTAGCCAGAAGTGTGGCTAACTTCCTGATCCACAGTTGTCCGTACGGTATCCAAAGGTTTGACCAATACACATCATTTGGTTCCGGAGCCATATCTGTCACCCAATGCATAGGATTTGAAGAATGAAGAACCTTTGATGTAACAAGAGCAGCACAGCGAGTCTTGAAAAAGACAAAAGCAGCAGCACACACCTGTATGTAAGACCAAAGACATTTTAGGCTATAATATCGAAATTTCCACAAAAGTTCAATCACTCATAGACAACAACTTATACCTAAATGATGGCAACAAAGTCAAAGTAACAGAACCACAATTCGAAAATGTCACTGATTACGGGAAGAGACTACTCAAGATTCATGTCTTTGACACTGCCATGTGGGATTTTTTTTATGAGTTGGTACTCTGCAGATTGAGGTTCATAATTTCCTACACATAAATGGGCTGATTATGGGAAGAATGGATAGACATGTGTACTTGTGTGCATGTATGTTTTTATTTTAAAGTATACATATTAACTAACATAAATACATACATACACACAGATATAAATATTACTTAACCATTCAACAACTTTTATTTCTACTTTTCTTTTATTCAAACTATGGTAACTAAATAAGGAAACATCCAATATAAAACTGAAAAATGAAAAACAAAATTCCAAAATAAAAACTAAAGGAGCCTAAACAAGTTAATCAAGCCAAACACAATTCTATTCCAAACATTTCAAGTCCAACTTTCTGCTTAAGGTGTTATAACCGCCATAATAATATGTGACCAACTGTCTAACAAAACCTGGAGGCAACTGAAGCAAGAATACATGACGATACTAGGAACACTTATGTAAAATTTGGCTCAAAGGGGTTATGTGTAAGTGAGTTAAAACCTCAAGGGATATTAGTGTAATGTCTCAAACATGAGGGGGTTTTGTGAAAACTCGATAAACCTCAGGGGGTTTTAATGTAAGTAACCCTTGCTTACAAAATTTTCAAGAATTCCATAGTCAGAAAACCATTCTAAAAAAAACCAAATCAGATTCGAAAGATTAAAGCCATACACATCACTAGTTGTGTGTGAATACGTGATGAAAACCAGAGCTAATTAAATTAATTGGGGCCACAGCTTGCATGACCTTTTTTCTTCCACCCAAACTATTGTCGATAAGGGATGACTTCCCTTTAACACTCTCTGAATCGTTCGTGAGTATCTTAAAAGAATCAGTAGCTCCTCCAGACATACCACAATGAAATAGATCTGGTCTATGACTCTGTTCCACAGAAACATCCTTAAGAATCTTGCACATCTTCCCTGCATCGGTCTGCAAAGTTTGATATATCATAAAGTTGCATTAAAAAATATATGGGACATAATTGAACAGATGCATGTGAGTGGAGGAAAAACCCACTGATCCTATATTTAATTCTTAAAGAAACCCATCATATAGTTTATATAGCTATCTTAAACCACATATTAGTCTAAGTGCAGCTCATGCTAACAGTTATGACGATATAAGCCAATGATAAAACAATGTGATTGCTCAGGAAACAGCTGAAATAATTCAAGCCACATACATACCATCAGTTTCTGAACTTTACCAGATCGATACACCATTTGGTGTGACAAGTAGCTTGATGCATGATATTTTGTGAAGAATTTTCTTACTGAATCACTATAAGATACTTCTGGTGACCATGGAATAGCACGAACAACAATTGTAAAATGACTTGGATTTGAAGAAGATCCAATAATATATGCCAGCCTCAGTCTAGTGATGTGATTATATTCCTACAGAAGATCCACAACAAAAACACAAAACCAATGTTTAGGATGTTTATAGTTGTATGAACTAAAAGCAAAGATGAAGAACTTTTTACAATATATACGATATTGTACAAGAGGAGATGGGTTTTAAATCCTTACAAAGTATAGGAGAATACAAGCTGAAGTAGTGATAATGTACAATGCGAGACAATGGGTCCAAAGCCTGACATGAATTAAAACAGAAAGCAAATGACCAGTTAGAAACTAGTTTCCTGGTGTATATAACGAGAAATAGTTAAATCAATATTGAAACTTCATAAAGATTGAGAAAAAACAGAAGAAAAGGCGGATTATCAGAACTTGCTCTGCACCTTCATAAAAGATAACAATTTTTAAGAAAGTGTTTTAATAATCAAGGATATATGTCTCATACCACTTCGAACCTTCATGAACGTTCAAGATGGTAAAGACTTCCAAGGATTCATCATGGATTCCCGGGTGATCCTTCGTTTGTCCATGATAATTCACCGGAAGCACTATAAAGACGCAGATGACAGCAGCAATGGAAAAGATTCGAAGACTGTGAATGGACAAAATATTAGGCTACAGTATTAGGTAGAATTATTATTCTGCAGACATAAACCATAAAGATCTAGGCAGGGTTTAATTACCTAAAAATAAGCATCCTGATAAAAACAACCGAATCCAAGCCACCGACTGTCAAAAAATCTTCTTCTTTTGTTTTCCATGCTTTCACTAGCCAACTAGCAGAAGGAACAAACCTTTCCAAATTGAAAAGATCACTTCTTCTTTTGGATATCGTAAGCATTCGTCCAAAGTAGACGTTCACATTGCTCGGTTGTTTCCTCAATATAGAATATAGCAAAAAGAGTACCACGCACACAGCTATATTAATACCAGCAGAAGTCAAAAGAGCTGCCAGATTCATCTCTACCCACTAAATCTACAATCTTCAAAGTATCTCATCGCCCAAGAAAGCGAATGCAAGACATCCCAATTACACCACAAGCCGAATTCAGCTAGTAATCCGAAGTTCCGAACACACACAACTCAGCTGCTGCAATACTTATCCGTCGATTTGCCTACCAATTCGAAATTTCGACAACTCAGAAATAAAAAAGCAGAATCCATACGTCCTCATTCAATTATTGATATCCCAAATTCCAAAATTCAACTTCAATTCTCACTCTCACAAAACCAAAGCTATTCACATTGCTTCAACTCAAATTATTCGCAACAAATATATCAAAATTAATCACAAATAATCAGTAATTAACAATCAGATCAACGCTTCAGAGTCTAAGCAAATAGAAAACAAAGTAGAAATCAAATCAAAGAAATCAAAAACTGGAAAAAATCGAGTACCTGAATCAACAATTCGAGTAATTCGCAGAGAACCCCAAGTGAAGGAAGCGAATTAATTAACTGGAATTCTGAGGGCAGAGTGGGAATTAAGACTCGCACGCCATTAATTGCCGCGCTTTTGCTTCGACTTCACAAAAACTCCAACGGTAAAAAAATATCCACGAACGAAAATTTACAAAAATAGAAGAGAAAGAAAAAAAAGAAGAAGAAGAAAAAGAAAAAGAAAAACGTAGAAAATAAACCCTGGATAATATTTCAGGCAATTTTCAATGATTGGGGGACATCCGGGGAGAAGAAAGAAAAGAGGTGAAAGCGCAGAAGAAGAACCAACTTTTTGCGGAATGCCACGTGCTGTCAGGTGTTTTTGTACTTTCACTCAAAAATACGCTGGGGCAACGGGTGGCACACGTGGTGGACTGCCACGAACACTCGACGATAAATTTTTCGGAATGATCGGTATATGTAATGATGTTATACAAATTGTGAGATATGTGTCTCAAAAAGTTAATAATTTAAAAAATAAAATTTTTCACCACTTCTATAAAAACACATGATATACCACTCGTATTCCTGTCACAATGAAAATTTTCTCCACTAGGACAGTCCAAGCCTAACTGTCCAACAGGATCGTATAAGGCATTTTCAATAAAGATAGCTAAAAGTTCAAAAGCTAAAAAATGATTTGATTTGTCAGAAAAATCATCTTCAATTGATGACTGGTTTATAATTCTTTAGAGCCCATCGGTCATTATTTGGTCAGGGCATCAATCTGGCCAAATGTAACCCTTCTTTCACCCCTTTTAAGGGTACGGTTGCTTAGTTACAATAATTAATTAAAATTCAATGTCTAAATTTATAAACATCCAACAATAATTTAAAAAGACTGCCTAGACAAAAATCCACCTACTAAAAAACATCCAAATAAAACCCAAATTTTAAAAAGACTGCCAAGTACAAAAGTAATTAACCTATTATTACAAAAATATTTACAACTTGTGCCACAATATTCAAATCAAATCCATAAATGTTATTACTCACCTTAATTATAATGAACATTATTAGACATACTATTTTATATATACACACACACGTTTAAAGTATATTGTACTACTATAAGTTCAACGTATATACTTATATACATACATATATATTATATTTCTTTATTTATATAATTTGATACACACATATGTAATAAAAAAAATTGCTTGATTCATGTAAAAATTCATGCAAAATAATTTACCTACAAAAAAAATAATGTTATTTGATTCAAATTGTGCACCTACTATTAAAATTTTAAAATGTTAGATTGCTTAAAAAAAGCAACATAACTTACCCAATATATGTACAATACAAGTGAAAGTTTACCTACATAATAACGCAAATCCAATATATGCAAAATAATTTACCTACAAAATATAAGTTATTTGCTAATCATAAATTTACATATAGGTAAATTAATTAGTATAATATTTTTTATTGACCTTATTAAGCATGTATTATTACACATATTAGGCATGTTTTTTTGTTATTATATATTAGGCAATGAATTTATACTTTTTTTTTTTTTTTGCAAAATCATTAATTCTCCCTTACAATCTGCATGGAATTAATTATGTACATCAAACATTAAAATAAGGGTAGTTTATGCATCCAAAAAATTTTAAATGTGTAAAGTCAAACATAATTAATGAATTGGCTGATGCAGAATCTAGGCCATGAGCTTTGTTTAAGTAAAAATCTTATGCCGGGTTTTATGTGACATCCCGTCCCGGGATTATTAAAACGCACGTGTGAAATTACCTTATTGCCCCTAGTTCGTTTTTGTCACGTTATGGGTGTTTTGTGTGGTGTGGCATGTGTTGGACCACACACACACACACTCACACACACAGTCACTCTTCCCCTCCCTCTGTCTCTCTCCCCCGTGTCTCTCTCTTCCTTCCCGTTATCACCATACGTACGGACAAACACCAAAACCACCCAAACCATCGCAGATCGAGGAAACCAAGGACACCATTCAACTCGTGAGGTCGAGGCGAGCTCAGACATACCAATTTCAGGTGAGAAATACTTCGTTTTCACGTCGATTCAACAATGGCCGATTTGAGTACTGTTCATGCAAAGTTTATACATTGAGTTTTTGGGATTTCTGAGCTCGTAGGTGTCTTAGTGAGGTCCTAAGGAGTGTCGGAGTAGCTCGTTGGACGAAGTTGGACGTCGGGAAGGCCTGGTTCGAAGTTGGCCGAGTTTCGAGTTTGAGACAGGTATGATCGCGTAATTTTTAGCCTTTAAAAGTGGTCCAACGTGATTCTATTAGTCTAGGGCTTTCTTTTGGTCCAAGAATCATAGAAAATGGTTGAAAAACGAAGGAGAATAGTGAATTTGAAGTTTTCCCCAGTTTCCGGCGACCGGAGTCCGGCGAGGGTAGGCCGGAGAAGAAAGGAGAATATTCCGTTAAGTTTAACGGAATATTCCTAACGGCAGTGACGGCGTCAGTTAGGTTTAACGGAATATTCCTGACGGCGTCTGTTGACACCGTCAGTGTGCATGGCACGTGGCCGCGCGTGGGGGGCGCGTAGGTCCGTGCCTTGGCCGGCGCGTGGGGGCGCGTGCGGCGGAGGGAAATTATTTTAAAAATATGGTTGTGATCCTGAGGTTGTGTAGAGCACATTGGTATATTCATTTGTCCATTTTGAGCAATGCATGAGAAGTTGTTACGAGAAGTTAGTTATGTGCTTTAAAGTTAACGTTTTTATAGTTGTTTCGCATTTAGGTGACACGTACCCCGAGGACGAGCGTGCACACGCGAGACAAGGGGGCTACGACCCTTCTACATACCAGTGAGTGGGCTTTTGTTTTCCGTATATACCTATATACATTTATATTCCCAGAAATTGATTTAAAAGGGGTTATTTGCCTTATGCCATGCATGTTATCATTATCGTTTATGCATCATTGCACGCATTAGTAGTGGCATACATATATATGCATATTGGTGATGTGGACGTGCAGGTAAGTGCCAGGTAAGTATTATTCACGTTTATATTTCAGTAGTGGTTAGAGATGCTTAGAGAGCTCATAACCTGCACCCCCGGTGTTAGTGCTCCCGCCCAGAGTAGGGCACAGTCCTTCACGTGATGTTCACCTCCCGCACCACATGCTCAGCTTGGATCCAAGTTAGGTGCATAGGCCTGTCGTACAGACCACATTAGGTGGTTCCGACTCGTAGGTGACCCGCGATTATTCGCACAGCCTTCACGTGATCGTAGCACTAGAGCGTATATATATGTTACACCCAGGCCTGTCGTACAGACCACCTTGTGTGGTTCCGACTCGTGGGCAGGTTCAGTTATAGGGTTGAGATTTGAGCTCTAGATGCAGCCGTACAGGTCACGTTAGGTGACTCCGGCTGCCAGATTACATGATATTGATTATGTTTATGCCTGGGCACTTGCATATCGTATGAGAATTCGGCATGGCATATTATCGAGCATGATTGATATACCTTGAGCATATTTGGCATATGTATTATGTATATATATTTTCTGGGAAGTATACAGGTTTTACGGCGAGGGGTTAGTAAGTATTTTATAAATGGTTTTCGAAAGCTTTGTTTTTGCCCACTCACGCTTTTGTTTTGCGCCCCTCCAGGTTCTAGTTGCTCAGCCGTTGCGGTGGTTTCCCTTGAGGGCTTTCCAGCGTTTCTGACAGACACTCCCCATTGTAGGGTCGCCTTCGGGCGTACTACTGTTGTCGTTTTTGTTTGGGCTACTATAGACCTGCTCTGAAATTGTATCTCACTTACTAGCACTTATTGTAGTACTTTGTATGCTAGTTTCTAATTATTCGTACTTTTATATTGCTACTTTATTAGCTTCCGCACGTGCACATGGCTACGTCACCTTCGTGTGACGGCCAGCACGCTCCGATCTTGGTCGGGGTGTGTCATTTTATGTGAAGAAAATTAAGTTTCAAGGGCTAAAGATGTATTTTCAGTTAAATTACCCAATAAATTTAAAATATAAACTTAAAATTAATAAATTATCTAGAAAGTTATGTTTAACTTTTTCGGTTAAAAATAATATATATAAATACGGCATAATATTATTCATTTAAAAATAATTTTTTATAAAGGTATAATTCTCGACCATTTTGGTCGGAGGTCGCCTAATTGCCTTGCCTTTTGGATTATTATTTAATTTGTTTTAACCTTTTTGCCGTTGGTGTTACGCTACGCCACGATTTATCGTACTTAGATGCGCTAGGGTATTCTGTCCCACGTGATTGGTTCGAGCTTCGTTATCTTGTACACGGAACCTGGCACCACACGACTTTTTTTCCCTCTCCACGGATTGCTGTGACTGGGCTCTCAAATATTGGATCAAGCCCAATAGGACTGGCCCATTTTTTTTACGAGGGGAAACTTGGGGCTCTTTTCGTAGCTCCATGGGATATAGAACAGCTTAAAAACCCTAACCCTAAGGAGGGAAAAGTCCAACTAAAACTATTCTCGCTCTTACGAAAACATTTCTGGTGTATATTGTAAACGAAAAAACCCTAACCCTGAACCCTGACCCTAACGGCGATGGAGGACTGGTTTTGCTTACCTGAAGATTATATTGTAACGAATATCCTCACCAGATGGCCCGTGAAATCTCTACTCTGATTCAAGTGCATCGCGAAAATGTGGCTTTCGATAATAGGATCATTGATCGACATAAACAGAAAAGGAAATTATGGGAAAGGGAAGAGTAGAAAAGGTAGAAGAAATTAAAGTAAATTCATATCATTTCATTTCATTTCTAGTCATTCAAAGATTGTTAGGGTTTGACATGTAGATGGGTCTAATGGTATCACATATGTAACAGACCTAATAGATAGCAATAACAGTAGCTAGTCCAATTGGTCTAACATAAGTCCAATAGCTTAGAGTCGCATCATTCGACATTATCCGATCAAGAATTCGCCAAATCCCAGTTCAAATTTACATCTGAGCATCAAACCTTAAGACCTAGACTCCTACAACACACACTCCTCTTCGGGATCCCAATCCATTGACTTGGATCCGCCCCCGCCGTCGCGGTTTGGAGATGTTTCTTCTGTCAGACACCTCACCTTCCCAGTAGAACTCCAGCAACATCCTGTCAGACTACTAGCGGCGTGCAATGGTTTGGTGTGTTTAACTGTAAGTTTGCCTTCTAATTTTGGATCAGTGTATACGAAGCTATTATCTTTGGAACTCATCGTCTGGATTGTCACGTAAATTACAATCGTTGAACAAGAATTATCCACCATCTTATTTTGGTTTTGGTTACGTTTCAGCCACTGACGATTACAAATTACTAATCAAGTTTAGTGGTGAGGTTGACGTCCATATGTTCTCGTCGAGAGCCAACTCATGGAAAATGATTGTGGCCCCTGACGAGGGTTTCTCACGTCATTATGGGGGTGATGAGAGCATTCTTTTCAATGAAGTACTTCATTGGCCGGTGACCGTGAGTGCTTTGGGGGGAAACTGCGCTCTGTTAGTTTTTGAATTGTCCGTTGAAGAGTTCCGGGTAGTACCATTGCGTTCTTTTGACATGTTAAATACATTTCGTTTAAGGGGTCCGTTTTATGTGACTGTTGTTGGAGGATGTTTGTGTGTATCGTATTCTGAGGTAGTGAAAGATTATGATGGCCATGTTGATGTATGGGTCTTGAAAGAATATGATGTGAGTGACTCTTGGATTAAGCTCTATATATAGGTTGAAGATTAATACTGACAATCTCCCCTACTCCTCTGTGATACGTTTTCAACGAATCTTCATCACGGAAAAGAGTGTAGTTGTATGCAGCAGTACTAGCGGAAGCGGAATGGAGTTGATCAAGTGTGAAACAAAAGAAGAGAAGCTAGTCAATGGCATGCTTTACAAGTTTGTGGATCTGATTGACCCATACACTCTAAATCAATACTCTACATCTTTTGGTGATAGCCTGCAGGTTATTACACATAATGAGAGTCTACTTTGGCCTTAATGATAAACCCTCAACAGCACATGCCATGAACACAAGCCGTAAGCCGAAAGCCGAAGGGAGTGACCATGCGCATGCTCTCGGCAGCACATGATAAACCCTCAAAAGCGTACATGCCATGAACACAATCTTTTGGTGATAGCCTGCTGGTTTGTTTTGTTTACTCTTCGTTATGACTTTAGCGTTTATTTTCTTTAGTCTCCATGTTCTTGATTTATGTTCTTCTTATGGTTTTTCATACAGCTACAATGTTAGAGACACTCTCAAGATTAGTCTTGTATTATTTTAATTGTCGTACTTGTATGCTGGTTTTCAGAAATTTGCTGGATCCTGCATCGTATCCTATATATGTTGTACATGTGCCCGTTGCATCCAAACTGATGTGAACTCTACTCTCTTCCAAGGCCAGTGAATGGAAAAATATATATATTCACACACCAATGAGTACCTTATATACTCACTTTTTTATTTGCCCAACTAACAAAATGCAATGTATTTTTTATACGCATTTTTCTAAATCCTAAACCCAAAAAAAATATGTCCATTCACACACGAGGTGATAAATTTGGCACAATTTGGTTTTGGTTGTATTTACACAAAGATAATACTTAGTGAGTACCCTATATACTCACTTTTTTATTTTTGCCCAAGGACATTTTAAGTTTTTAACACATATTTTATTGTTTTGAAAAATAATTAATTTTTCTTGAGCTTTAAAAAGTGAAAAACGCATGACATCTTTTGATTGAACCAAATCAAAAAATGAATATATAAGGTACTCACTCGTGAGACTGCACACACCTCTGAGTAAGACTGCAATTCTCCAACTTTCATTTATGGCAATAAATGTACATGAGTAAAACTGGTATTACCAAAGAACATTGGCTAATCGGTGGAAGCTTTCCTCCGCAAGTAAATCGAAAGTTACAGTGGGAGGTTCCTCTAACCAAATACAATCAACTCCGGAATGGAGGGCCGAACGGGTGAGATGATGAGCAACCTCATTAACTTGTCGCGGACAAGGTTTTCTGAACCTGAAGTAGAGGCCATTCGTTCTATATAGTTCTAAGCTCAAGAAGGCTAGTTGATTGACTTTCTGGTTGTGTCACTACGACAACAAAGGGCTTTTCAACACAAAACTTGCCTACTTCTTGCTCGTCTCCCCTCTTGCAGCATCTCCCTCTTCCAAGGCTCTTGCAGCATCTCCCTCTTCCAAGGGTATCTATAATTTCTGGAAGCGGCTCTGGAATGCTCAAATTCCCCCAAAGTCAAAGTGGATGCCTGGCCGATTTGCAATAATATTATTATTCCAACTAAGAGCAATTTGAGATCAAAGCACGTTGACATCAACACCATGTTTTTTGTGGGAGTCAAGTTGAAACCATTATTCACCTTATGAGGGACTGCCACTTCGCCAAATTCTTTTGGATCTCGACAAACTGCATTCTTTTAGGTCCTTAATCTCTTAACAGCCCTGTTCAGCACCGTATGAAGCCTCCACTTGTTCTTTGAGCACCTGGGTTTAGTCATTACTAATTGCTTATGAACAATGGTACTGGAGCCCACAAGGGAATTGACTCGTTGCATTACGACCATCAGTGTTGCTTCAGACATGTTTGCAAAGCACACCCTAAACCAACCGGGTTCAGAACAATGACACGAAGAAGCTCGTTTTCAGCTTCAAAAGTGTTGGACCTCAAAAGGTGCCTCTTGTCCACCCAGCAAAATAACCCAGCATTGCTTTCCAAACACCTAAGCCCTGCCCCTCTGAGCCCACACACACGCATCTCCTTCCTCTTTTTAAGACGCTTTTGATTCTCCTCCATGTAATTGGTTCTGAATTTCTTGTCTTTCAGCATCTCACAAAGCATGTATTGAGTTTGTGAGGAGATAAGTCCAAAGCTTGACATCTTTGTAGCTGCGGGCACAACTGTTAAATTGTTGGAGTAAAGCATACCTACTCGGAAACCTGGCAAACCAAAATCCTTAGAGAGGCTGTATACAATGTGAGATCGATTCCATATTTCGGCGTCTTCTAGGTTTCTTTTGGATAGAGCATCTACGATGCTTACAAAACTTGGGTAGTTGAAAGTGGTTCCTGAGTATATTTCGTCGCTAACTATGTGTACTTCTTTTGCAATGGCAAAATCGATGATGTGGTTGAGCTCAAGTCGAGTCATTGTTGTGCCTAAAAGGTTCGAAGGATTCGTGAACAATACTCCTTTAACTTTTAATTTTAATTTCTGCGCACGTTGGTAGGCCTCCTCCAATGCAGACTCGGTGATTTTGAATCCATTTGCACTTGTGCAATGTATTGGAACGATTTCAACTCCGGTACACCACTTAAGATCTCTATCAAACCTGCCGAAAAGTAGAAGTGATCAATAACAGTTCAGATTAATTTGCAAACAAAAGGTCATCAAGAATACATAACGAGATAAAGAAATGTATGGCATAAATACTAGGGCACACAGATTATGATCAATACCCTGGGTAGTATGGAGTGGGGATGAGGAAGGCTTCGCCAGGATCGGCAAGGCAAAACATAAGAGTCTCATTGGCAGGAGTTGAACCCGCCGTGAGCACAAGCTTGTTCGGATCAAATTTTACTTTGTTTCCTCTCATTTCCGCCAAGAACTCAACCAACGCCTGTATATACAAGTGAATTTTAGTCTGCAACATATATATATACACACACACGTACTTGCACACGTCTAAATATGTGTTCATCCAGATCAAAATTAGAAGTAATTACATTCTTGAAAGCAGGGAAGCCGGTGTAGTCTTGAAAGAGAGCCAACTCTCTGAAAACGGATTCTTCATTTCTTTTCAGCTCCAGAGCATGTGGATTGCTTTCAAGCCATGGCTCAATAAGGTCAAACGAGAGCTGCAAAAATTAATTAGAACTAATCTTAAAATGCATATACATATAATCAAAGGAAAACTAACCAAAAGAGCTTCAAAATTTTGAATTTTAACCAATGAATGATGAGATGGAATGGATGGATGAAATAAATTATTTTTAAAATATTTCATTGGGAAGGAAAACGTGATAGTGAAGCTTCAATGACTCTTTTTTCTTTTAGAGAGGAAGAGAGAGAAATCTATTTACGTACAGAAATAAAGAAAGAAAAGCAAGGTAGTAATTTTCAACAAAAAATCAACCGTGCAAAAGCGGCACCCAAATTACTTTTTAAATATTTCATCGGGAAGGAAGGGAGAAAGTGTGTAAGGAAGAGAGATTGTGAGGGTAGAGCCAACCAAATCCTTTCAAAATGACATCAACAAACTCCAAAAAATGTTAAAAAGAGAGAAATTTGAGATAAAAAAAATATATTGCTGACATCAATACATGACAGTATTTTGTAAGGAAATAGTTTAAAAAATAGTGATAGTGCTAGTGTTCGATTTTAAGAAATAGTCAGTGTTTAGTTTACGAAATAGTTAGCTTTTTGTTTAAGAAATAGTCAGTACTTAGTTTACGAAATAGTGACAGTACTAGTTTACGAAACAGTGATAATACTAGTGTTTGGTTTGAAAAATAGTCAGTGCTTAGTTTACAAAATAGTGATAGTACTATTACTTGGTTTAATATATATAGTCTATTGTGTTTGGCTTAAGAAATAGTCGGTGTTTAGTTTATGAAATAGTAATAGTACTAGCGTTTAGTTTAAGAAATAGTCAGTATTCAATTTACGAAATAGTCAGTGTTTAGTTCAAGAAGTAATGATAATATTAGTGTTTCGTTTAAGATATAGTTTAGTTTAAGAAATACTATTCAGTTTAAGAATTAGTCAATGTTTAGTTTACAAAATAGTGTTTGGTTTAAGAAAATGTCAGTGTTCAGTTTAAGAAATAGTGTTCAGTTTAAGAAGTAGTCAATGTTCTGTTTAAGAAATATTCACAGTATTAATATTCATAAAACTAAATAATGAAAATTTTCTTTATTTTTGATTTTGTAATATTATTACTTAGTTTGTTCTAAAACAATTGAAGGAATATTCAAATAAACAAATAATAAAATAAAAATAAAATGTTTATGGAGTGAGGTGAAAGGAGAGAAAAGAGTGGGGAGAGGTGAAAAATAAAAAATAAAAGAAAAAGTTGATGCGGACGGGTGAGGTGAAAGGAGAAAAAAAAATGGATGTGAACATGCGAAAGAGGGAGAGAGAGAAAGAGGTTGCACGGTTAAGTGAGGAAGATAGTGTGTGTGATGTGACGCGCGGTCCCGCGCATCAGTATATGTTTTTTATTTGTTTTTTTCTGTTTTGTTGTTATTTAAAACTTCTGTCTTTTTCATTAAAATTTGAGTCATTTTTATTAAAGTTTAAGCATTTTTTATTAAATAAAGTTAGTATATGATTTTTGGTTAATTAAAAGTTTTAAGAAGCCCTTTTCATTAAAGTTCCTTATAATTAATGGCATTACCATAGTTTTCCTAGAAAAAATTGCATTAGAGCAGTTCCACCAGGGAACTGATAAGCCAGCACCCAGCCAAAAAACCAGCCCGGCACCCAGGCTATCCACTCCAGCCTAGCATTTTGACCGGCACCCAACCCAAGCCAGGCAAGAGACCGGCCTAAAATCGACAGACCCACATGTCGGGCCATCAACCTCCCGCACGATCAACACGTCGCAGAGAGATCTTGGTGCAGAGCTCCTCGAGGCTGAGGTTAAAGAAGGCCAATTTGCAGGCGGAGCAAAGGGCGATGAGGATGGGGGTTTGGGGGCCTTCAACGCCCTCCTTGAGGCTGAGGTTTAGAGAGAGAGAGAGAGATCCCTTCCACTGTGTTCTTCCCATATCCCGTCATCTTGCTAATGGGTTTCTTTCTTCTGCACATTGGAGGGGAGTGGTGGGGGAGCTTCTGGGCAGAGACAGGGGAGGGGAGCGGTGGGGGAGTTTCATATCCCTTCATTTTGTTAAATTATTATTTTATAATAAAAATTAATAATATTTTAATAAAATTGACTAGGCTATTTGGTTTTAGGGGCGGAGATGCTTTAGTCTATTACTGTACACTTGAGTCTATTACTGTTTACTTGAGTGGATAAATGAGCGGTGTGCTGGCACAAAGTCTTTAGGGGTGGAGTTGCTCTTACTAAGCAACAATAATCTTATATATGATAGCTATGGACTGTCACCTGGTTCTCTGCAAGTCCCATCTGAATGATGCCGTTTGGATTTTTATCTTGGTCATAAGGGTTCTTTTCGTATTCTATCCACCCTTGCAATATCGGATACTCCTAACTTTATTAAAAAAAGGGTTATTATGTAAAATGGTCTTTGAGATTTGCATGATCAATAGAAATGATCACTCAGATTAAAAATCAATAGAAATGGTCTCTGAGATTGTCCACCATCCATAATTTTGGTCATTCCGTTAAAAACGATTTTGAGCAATTTTCAAAGCTTTGTAACTCAATTGTTTCTCAACCAAATTCGACCCATAATATATTAAAATGAAGATAGGAAAGTGTAGAATAAGATTATACCTATTTGGAAGCTCAAAGGTTGCCGGAGATGACCGGAAAATAGCCTGAAAGGTGACTGGTCAGTGGAAAAACTGGAAAACTCGCCGAAAACTGGGTAAACTTTAAACGTTCATAACGTCTTCAATACTCAACCAAATCGAGTGATTCAAAAACGAAAATAATACTTCTTGATGACATGAAGAGAATGGTACCTTTTTCGAAGGCTAACTCACCATGGTTTGGTCAGAAAACGGCTCGAAAGTAGCTAACCATTTTCAAGTTAGCCACTTTCGAGTAGTTTTCTAGCCAAACCACGACGAGTTAACCTTCAAAAAAGAACCATTCTCTTTATCTCCTCGAGAAGTATAATTTTCGTTTTTGAATCACTTGATTTCGTTAAGTATTGAAGAAGTTATGAAAATTTAAAGTTTACCCAGTTTCCGACGAGTTTTTCAAGTTTTCCCGCGGACCAGTCACTTTTCAGGCTATTTTCCGGCCATCTCTAGCAACCATTGGACTTCAAAATAGGTATAATCTTATTCTACACTTTTCCATCTTCATTTTGATATATTATGGGTCAAATTTGGTTTAAAAAACGATTGAATTACAAAGCTTTGAAAATTGCTCAAAATCGTTTTTAACGGAAGAACCAAAATCATGGATGGTGGACAATCTCATGGACCATTTCTATTGATTTTCAATTTCAGGGACCACTTCTATTGATCATACAAATCTCTTAGACTTTTTGTATAATAACCCTTAAAAAATTAAAATCTGTGAACTACACTTTGATTTGTTCGATGAAAAGAAAAACTCATTGTTCATCAAATGGAATGAAGGTTTATCTTTTATTCAGTGAATCACTCTGTAAAAGTAAAACATGCAAATTCACTGAATCTATTTACCACAAAATAACTTGTTTTGGAAACCTCGAAATTGCACTTTGTAGACAAAGCTCCAATTAGGACAAAATTAAAAGACAATTGTTCCAATTTCGTTTTTCATGGATTAAAAGAACAGGGTTACAAAGCAGATAAATGGGTATCAATTTTCTTTTGTTCCGAGCATTAGCTATTTAATTGGTTCATTTCAGTTTAGTACTAGTTAATCTGAATCTCTCATGATAATTTGTGTTCAACAGACCGTATACTCATGTGGAGTTTTTTACTCGACAGAGTGGATGCAAATTCATGAACCTGATGTTAGCTATTTCGTTGTCGTATTCTTGCACTATTTGTTTAATTTCTAAAAAAATTTCATATCACTGTATTGTCGTGCCCGTACTCCGTATGCATGCAACACCGGTTAATTAGACTCTAATTTCCACCGAGGTTAGTTGACAGAATTTTTTACCACATGCAAAAGTAGGGATAAAAATATTTAAAAATACTTGCAAGAGTACAAGGTTATCGTAGTATAGCAGCTCAAGCAAGATTGTTTTCCATAGAGATTGAATGAATAATTTGTAATTAAATCAACTCTTAATTAATTATTAAAACAGATTTTATCAAATATTTGAGATTTATGAATTTGAAGAGATTAAATTAACAATAAAAGAAATTTGAAAGTTTGGAAACAGTAGCAGCAAAGAAGAAAAATGTTTTTTAAATTAAAATCAATTTCGAGAAATTCTAGAGTTTAGCCATCACCGTTACAATCTTATGCAACTCTATCATTTACTTATGAATTTCCACATACATGCTTTGAAGGTTAGGTTTTCCTAATGCATATTTTCCTCATGATGTTCAAGCGAAACGTATATCTAACATGCAACCCGTCTGCGATGTTCAAATCAAATATAAACATGTAAGACTCATTAAGTTTTGTGAAAACCCTTTGAAAAACCATGCAACCTTTAAGATTGTGATGTTCGCCTTAAGTGAACTAACAATTACTAATCACAAGAAGCCCTCTTCAATTTCAGGGTGATATTCCAACAGAAATTGCATCAAATTACTTGTTTAAAAACCCTAATGGTCGTGAATCACTAAGACAATTAGATAGTTTAATCGCGGTGATTATAATTCAAAGCAAGCATGCATCCATGCATAAACAAATTAATAAAATCACATATTCATGCTAAGGCTCGTGACTTCGCCCTAGCAAAAGGACTAGTTACGAACTTACGAACAATCATAATGAAAACTAAAGAAAATATATTAACTAGAAAAATGATTGAAAACACCTTGTAGGTAAAAAGTCTGAAGTTCTCCAAAATAATGTGTCTTTTCCCAATGTTGTGTCCCCCCAAACCCTAATGGCTAAAAAGCCTTATTTATACTACTCCAAATTAAAACCCTCATATAAAAAGTTTTCTAAAAACTAGGAAATAAAATAATAAAAGGATAACTATGAATTACATTCCTATTCTGACTAGGAAATCTGACCAGCATAGAAATAGTCACGTTTTTAGACCTTCAGGATTCCAAAACAGGCCCAAAACAACTAGAATTAAAGATTATGACCTCCTCTTTAAGTTGCAAGAAGAGCCCAAGTCCAAAATCCTTCATCTTCTAGCCCTAAAGTCGCAAATAAGCTCTGCAACCCAATCTGCCAGCACTGCACGCTGACATAAATTAATTCGCCACAATCAGATGCTTAGGGATAAAATTATGAAATTTTGATGCAACCTTCTTGACAGATTCACGAACCCACTCCAATTGGAATCACTCAAAAATTCCACCGTTTGAATACTTTATGCTCAAAACAAGTTTGCATGTCCTACATTAAAAATACATAACAAAGCATCAAAATTTTATCAAAATAAAATATACCAAAAGTAGAGAATAATATATAGTATAAAATCGGCCCATCACTAGTGAATGGAAGTTGCTGGAGATGCTAAGGGTTTAGAGTTTAGGGAAAATTGTTTTGCATGTATTCGAAGATGCCTTCAAGCAATACAGTGACAAGTTCAATTCCTTCAATACATACCAAAACAAATTGTATGACTAATGACTCGGGTGTTTTTCGGCTGGAATATGACCGGCAAGGCTTTCTTTGTCCAATCGAGCAACAACATCCATCGGGCCTAGGTAAGCCCAAAACAGAGGGTTTTTCCAAGGAAAAAGTATATTATTCATCTCACATTTGTAAATGCGCACACGAGACCACAACATTTTTATTTTGTTACAATAATATATGCCATGGACCATCATTCTTACTGGTAAAAATTACCACACAAAATACAATGAATGAATAAATACAATAATTAACTAACATTTTATGGTGATGAAAACATAATCTGCAAGCATCACCCGATTATCTCTACCTTAATCAGCAAAACAAATAAATTCAATATGTCACACAGGATTAGGTAATTAATTAACGGTCTGGTTCCTGCTCGTATGAAGCCAATTGGAAAACCCACTTGTTCTTTAACCACCTGGATTTAGACAGTCCTGTTTGCTGAGGAACGATGGTGGATTCAACGAGGGCCTTGATACGTTGCATTGCAACCATTAGGGTTTCTTCTGACATGTTTGCAAAGCACATTCTGAACCAACCGGGTTCAGAGCAATGGCAAGAAGAACCGGGAGAGATATTCAATCCGAATTCACAAACCACTTTCTTCCAAAGCTTCTTTTCAGCTTCAAAAGTGTTGGACTGCAAAAGGTGCCTCATGTCCACCCAGCAAAACAACCCAGCATTGCTTTCCAAACACCTAATACCTGCACCTTTGAGCCCACAAACAAGCATCTCCTTCCTTCTTTTAAGCCTCTTTTGATTCTCCTCCATGTACTTGGCGGTAAATTTCTTGTCTTTGAGCATTTGGGAAAGCGTGTACTGAGTTTGTGCAGAGACAAGTCCGAAGCTTGACATCTTTGTAGCTGCAGACACAACGGCTTGATTGTTGGAGTAAATCATGCCTACTCGAAAACCTGGCAGCCCCAGATCCTTAGAGAGGCTGTACACAATGTGACAACGATTCCATACTTCGGCATCTTCTAGGTTTCTCTCAGTTAGAGCTTCTGCAATGCTTACAAAACTTGGGGAGTTGAAGACGGTGCCCGAGTATATTTCGTCGCTTATTATGTGTATTTCTT
This sequence comes from Pyrus communis, assembly GCF_963583255.1. NCBI lineage: Eukaryota > Viridiplantae > Streptophyta > Magnoliopsida > Rosales > Rosaceae > Pyrus > Pyrus communis. Next base: position 4,470,142 of record NC_084817.1, read on the forward strand.
TTTCAATGGCAAAGTCTATGAGGTGATTGAGTTCAAGTCGAGTCATTGTTGTGCCTAAAGGGTTTGAAGGATTTGTGACCAATACTCCTTTAACTTTTAGGTTGAATTTTTGGGCTTGTTGGTAGGCTTCTTCCAATGCAGTCTCAGTGATTTTGTATCCATTTGCACTTGTGCATTTTATTGGAACAATTTCTGCTTCGGTACGCCACTTCAGATCTCTATCAAACCTGCCAAAAAGAAGTGATCAACAACAATAGTTGAGTTATATTGTCAAACAAAATATAAGTACTAATTAAGAATTATATGTGGGGGAAAATCATTGTATGCACCGATTATTTATGCATGCGAAACTCACATATATCCGTCAGATTGATCACTATTGTGTGGTGAGTTTTACATGCATGCATGTCGTGAGAGAAAAGTTTATATGTAACTGTGCATACAAAAGTCCTCGAGAATAATTAGGAAGAACAATACGTCTGGATGTAAACATAATGTAGCGCACAAAGATTATGATCAATACCCTGGGTAGTATGGAATCGGGAGGAGGAAGGCGTCGCCACGATCAGCAAGGCAAAACATAAGAGTCTCGTTGGCAGAAGTTGAACCGGCGGTGAGCACAAGCTTGTTAGGATCAAATTTTACTTTGTTTCCTCTCATGCTTGCCATGAAATCTACCATCTCCTGTATATACAAGTGCGTATTAGTTCAGAAAATATATATATTCGTATACTTACATACACACATAAGTATATACATATGTATATATATATATATATCCACGATCAAAAAATTTCTAAATGTTTACATTTAGAAGTAATTACGTACATTCTTGAAAGCAGGGAAGCCGTTGTAGTCTTGAAAGAGAGCCAACTCTTTGAAAACAGATTCTCCATTTCTTTTCAACTCCAGTGCATCGGGATTGCTTGCAAGCCATGACTCAATAAGGTCAAATGAAAGCTGCAAAAGTTAGGTACATATTAATAAGCATGTTACCGGAAGTAGAGACCAAAGCATGTACAAAATATTAACACTAAACTAATTGTAAAAATTAATTAAAAATTATATAAACAGGTATAAGACCATGCACACGTACGCAAAATCACCAACCAACTTAGAGATTGTCACTTTGAACAACGATGGACCATCTAATTGATTACATTATTATTTCTTATCATGATAGCTTGAGGCTTGACCGCGCCATGAGATCTTTTCAAAATATTTTGTGACAAAGTAAGTTAGGTAGGATGTAGTATCTCTTTCTTTTCGTTACATTAGAGAGTTTCGAACCTTGGACTTAAATCAACTAATCCTGATGGACTTTAGTAGTGATAATAGACTAAATTTTCATTATGACTGATTCTCACCTGATTCTCTGCAAGTCCCATCTGAATGATACCATTTGGATTTTGAACTTGATCATAAGGGTTCTTCTCGTATTCCTGCCATCCCAAGAAGTAGGATGAGTCTTGGCCATGCGAGTCACAACTTGCTTTCTTTGACAACATTTTCAGTTCAACCAAGCTAGCTTGCCTCTGATTAAGTACTTGTGAAATGACAAGAACCTTTTCTTAAAAAGCTTTGAGAGAGAGAGAGAGAGAGAGAGAGAGAGAGTAGAGAAGTTGGTCGACTTGGTCCGTAAGGAAGGAGGGTTTGCTTTGTGGAAAATAGAACGCTGCATGCATATAAATAGGGAGCCTCAAGAGGCTCAGGATACAGGAGGGAACAAACGGGAAAGACACTAGTCCGACACTATGAATAATGAATTGACGGTGATGATTCTTTGACCAGTGTTTACATATTATATACATATTTTTAGATGAGAATAATATAGGGAATTGTTATTGGCACTTCAAAAATCTCATTCTACACTCCAAACTTTCTATATTTTGAAAGAAAAATATATTTGTGAGGAGTGTAGAATGAGACTTTTTGAGTGCCAATAACACTTCTCATAATATAAAACAATTATAATTAGTAATCATACTATAAGTACTAGCATTTTTTGTTAATTAGGTATAATTATAAGTACAAGTCGCTTTATGGTTATTGACATTATTATTAAAATTTTGCACGTACGTACTGATATCCACTTATAATTAATTTGTGTATACAACAGCTCCAGCTAAGTGTTAATGTGTCATTTAGAAGTGCTGCTTCCGAGATATAAGCATAGATTCTTATATTATACTAGGGTTTGGTACCGAATCATAATTTCGGGCTTAAAAAAGTGTATAAAATGCACAAGTATTTTCTGTCAAATTAAAACTGCAAAAATTTAATTTTGTAAATTTAATTATCTAATTTACTGTTTCATCCCATATATACCTGAGCATTATAAAATTTTCGTACACTTGCACCCGTAAATATAACATATACAAAATTGTTACAAATCCATCTTATTTAAACGCAAACTAAAATTCTTATCCATCTTTTTGGTTTTTTTTTTTTTTGAACAAGTTTTTCATTTTTTTTAAAGAAAAGTAGAAGAAGATGAGAGATCAAGAAAAATAGCTCATAATAATTCATATTCATGCAGCTAAATTACATACAAATGAAGAGAATAATGACTACGCATAACTGGTACCTTTTGCTGCAATTTTTTACATATTGTTTAATTAATTAAATAATATATTTTTAGTTGTTGTTATAGGTGGATAGGGTTATTGGGAGAAATTTTTCATTGTGATCAGAATATGAGTGGCACATTATGTGTTTTTATATAAGTAGTGAAATTTTTTATTTTTTAAGTTATTAACTTTTTAACACACATATCTTACAATTTGTATTATAACACATGATATACTATTCGTGTTCTCATCACACTGAAAAATCTCTGGGATTATTGGATGTCCAAGAGAGAAGGCACTCAACTCTGACTTCCAGTGAAGCACCGACACGCTACCGTCATCTCTTTTGGTCTGAAAGCGAACATCCCTCTATTTTCAATTACCAATGTCTTTTGCGTCATCGACTTCTAGTTAACCAAGTTTTTTAGTTTTCAATTTTATAATATACAATCAAGTGTCTTATGGTAGGGATATGTAACCACGTTAAGTTTTGCGGTAGGAGTAAAGTTATGTTTTCAGTTTATACATTCAAAGTTCGTTAAAACAGAAAATATTGCTTGAAATGCAAGGTAAATAAGCTAGCTAAAATTTGCATTGTTTACTAACTAAATGAGCAAAATGTTATAGTAATTCTTGGATATGCTTTTATACTTTAAACTAAATTGCACGAGGGGGGGGATTCGAACTCAAATTTGCAATGTTGTGTTGTTTCAAAAACATACTATTTAAATCAATGGCTTATTTATATTTCTTATGAGCAAGATTTGTCTTTTTGAAGTGATAATAAGTATGATTCTATTTTTTTATTAAACTCAAATATCTCCCAAAGATGCAGATGTATGTTTACTGGCTATAATAATGTATGTTACTTTACATCTGAGTTTGAATTATCTTATTATAAATTTGAATAGTGTAAAATATCAAATAACATAACTAACCCTAGAAATTTATGAAAGTAGTGTAGAATATCAAATAACATAATATAAAAAAAAAATTGTCACGCCCCATGTTACATATAAGTCGGTTTGGTATTTCGTAACCTAGAAAAAGAAAATTTGATATATTTGCATGATTGCACCTTTGGAGAAGAGGTTGTGAAATATTACTGTTATTTACAGTGTCCTAAGTAGTTGTAGTCAATCATGGAACCCATGAAGTCTATTCTACTTCCGCAGACCCTCAAATCTGGTCACCCAATTTGGGAACATTTGGGACTTGCTTGTGAGTTCTCTTTGTTTTCATTTCTCAGAGAGATAGAGAGCACTCTGCAAAGCTTGACATATGATGCCATGCCAGCCACCCCCATGATCAATATTTTCTCCATACAGCCATTATATCCAAAGGTTAGCACAACCTATCTAGGTGGTCCATAGGTGCACAAATGCTAGAGAAAAGTTTCTGGTTGAGGACTGTTGCCACGTGTTGGGTTTTCAATTCGGACCTCGGGTGGTCCATGGGCATCTCCTTATTGCTGATATTGTTGCCTACTTGTCTTGTTGATGAGAAATGAGAATCTCACTAGAAAGTGTGTAGGGTTCGGAAATGGGCGATCAGTATCATGGTCAAATCCAAATGATATATGGGTCCTATCTTATGGAACATGTTTACTGTAACGCGATATTTAGTCTAATAATGTATCATTGTGTATAAAAAAAATTCAAATGACAATGCTTATTAAATCGGGTTTAGTCTAATAAATTTATTTCATGTAAGTTGTTCATCTTAGTCACTTAGCCATTTTCGATTGCCTTCTCCCTTCTCAGTTTTAAAGCATTATCTCTCACCTTAAAAATCTCGTAAAGTTAAATTTCTTGTATAATAAATATTTTTTCAATCAATCGCATCGGTATTTTTTTGTGTGTGTGCATAAAATCAGCCCCACACTTATTGGACTATATAACTGATTAAGTTAACGATAGTATTAGAGTTAGTGTTAATTGGTAACGAATCTTTGACCCTTCTCGGAAACTCCGACACCCATTTAAAAAAAAGAAAACTAATGAAAAGGTTTTGAAAATTTTGAGTTTTTAACGATAAAGACAAAATAAAAGGTAAAGTGAATAATATCAGAATTGACCTTTTAATATAAAAATATGATTTTTCGTTAAAATAAACAGTACTGGGAGTTTTTCGTTAAAGTTCATTTTAAAAAATACGACTTGCCTTGTATTCTGGATGAGTTTCTGAGAACCAACTGAAGTCTTATCCTATATCTCAACTAAACACTACTAATTAATTTATTTATTTATAGAGCTAGCTAGCTGCCACTGCTTGCTTATTCGTTTTAAGGATTGACTTATATAGCTATCGGTAATGATCATAGAGATTCAAATTCACACGTGCCCGATCCTTCATTAGGAAATCTATTTATTCTTACATTTGCATGATTTCATTTCATCAACCGTCTGTCAATTTTTATGTTCTATTTCTGACACTGGTGATTATACAATGGTGGTTAAGGAGGTTGAAATGTCTCTGTAAGTCCTTCTGGCCTCTAGAATGGGAAACTGACGTAACGAAACCATCAACTGGTTCCTTTTAAAAAAAAAAAAAAAAAAAAAATGCAACAACAACAACAACACAAAACAATCTGTTAACATCTTAATGTTAAGTGACTTCCTTACAAGAAGATGCTAATTATTTTCCTGTTTTTAAACAATAGCACTTCTTTTGTTCCAAAAAAAAAAAAAAAACCATAGCACTTCCACTCTTCGACTAGTTAGTCTCGCGATTGAATCAACCAAGGGAGGAGATGAACTAGCGAATTAGGAGCAAAAACCAAGTGAATTACTTTATTTGGATCTGTTTTTAGCTATATTTCAACCTTTTCTCCGATGGCTTTTGTTTTAACCTAAATATTTAAGTGCAAATTTAATTTTGACTTGCAGAAAAGTTATACGTCAACACTAATACAACAAAAAGCAGCAGATTAGCTAGATTGATTATTTAAAACAAGTGATTAAAGGGCAGTGACGGAAAGGGGTTGGTGTGTGGTTTATTTTCCATCCAATTAAGCTTGTTTTGTTTAGCATCATCACACGCGTTATAGAGTGATGTACAGCTCAATTGCAAGATTTGTTCTTGATTCTGCAATTATTTTCCACATTCCGTCTTAGCAAAATAATCTAAAACTACAACTCGTGAGTTTAATATTTATATTTTATTTAAATAGACCACATACCCAAAAAAAAAAATTTAATTATTCATCTAAGAAATTAATTTAATTTTTGAAATAGTAACCATCATGCTGAGCTGCCTGAAAACGAACTAGATAGTGATGAATTAACGCGGTTTTGTAAAATGCCAAAAACCCAGTTTCTGCTGGATGAGACCTTGGGAAGTTGATTGTACTTGAATTTTATTTATATTTCTAATTTCTTTAGAAGTGCGTTTTTCTCTTGTTTTTCTTGAGAGGCCAAAGTCGTGCTCTCACTTCGCACGACAGGGATATGAGTTTGTCTTTGACTACTTGAGAGATTTTTTTTCAATGTGCAATTTACTTTAATTTAGTTTAGTTATTTAATACAATTATCATCTCGATGACTAAATGGTGATTGTATAAAATATAGGTATTCATATAATTATATCTGATTGTTAGATAATGATTGAATTATAATTAACGCATTATCAGTGGCGTAGTTAGGATTTTCAAATAATGAGGTCATAATATCAACCAAAAAGCTTCACTGAATGGCCTTCAAGCACCTACTAGGCACTTGTCAATATATACTGAAAGTTTATGCCTAACATATGTCAACAACTACTATTATTTATAGAGGCTTGTCAAGGGTTGATGTAGGATACTATGGAGTAATGTTGAAAATTGTTAAGGCTTTTCAACTGAAGTATTTCATACAAGAAAAAAGAAAAGGAAGACAAATATGATAGAAGAAAATAGAAGAAGTAGGAAGAGAATGTTATAATTTAGTTTGCCTTAACTGTTTATAAATTCATATACAATAGGGTGAATTTCCAATTTAGTCCCTGAATTATCACCTGAGTGAAAATTAGATCCCTAAACTATTTTTTTCTTCAGAAAAATCAGTCTTCAAATTATAAAAATCTGTCAATTACATCCCAATATTAGATTCGAAGCTACTATATTCAATTTTTCGTTAATTTAAGTCACGTTACTTGCATGTGATACACATTTGAGGGTAGATTGGTAATTTTCCATAAAGAAATAGTGTATGAAGTTAACTTTGGAGGGTAAATTAGACGTTAGGTTCGCAACTCATATTAAATGTTAAGGGTTTATAGGCGAGAAAATAACGTTATTATACTCTAAAGTGTGTCAAGTGACTTAAGTTGATGAAAAATTGGATAAAATAGCTTTGAATATAACAGTAGGGATGAAATTAGCAAATTTTAATGATTTTAGGGACTTATTTTACCGAAAAAAATAATTCAGAGACCTAATTTTCACTGAGATGATAGTTTAAGGACTAAATCGATACTTTACCCTATACTATATTATATATACAAACAAATATACATGGGGTTTTTGAGGTTATTATGGTTAAGGACAACCAATGATCCCATACTGGCTCTGCCACTGCGTATTGTAGTCGCTTTAAAAATATATAAAGTGTTTATAGTATGTTGAGCAATTTTATTTGTGAATCTCGTACATAGGCACGTAGCATTATTGTTTCACTTATATATACATATATATATATAACCATAATTTTTTTATTAATATAATCTAGAATTGGAACATATTAATTATGTCATTCATCCTTATTATAACACGAATATAATATTACTCTGCGTGAGTTGTGCTTGTGATACTTAAACAAAAATTATTACGTACGCACCTTTCGGAATTTGTCAGTTGAATGCTTTCTAATTAACAAAGTTGTTCTTTACCTATTACGATGCTTCTTCCCCATTCCTACCGAACGGCACATTTGATGGTAACAAGTAGTACTTTAGTTTTACCCATTTCAATTTGGGTCTACAGATATAATAGAAAATTTTACTAACAGAAGTCACTCTGCTCAATTCCAACCCTGGAAGATTATGTGCCTTGAAAGGTTAGTGGCAAAAGAAGTCATGGATTCATATACACTCACTGTTTTTAATTTGTGTAACAATAAATGTGAGTAATATAAGTTAGTGTCTTAAGTACAATATTTAGCTTATATTGTTACACTGTCACATGATGTTATTAATTTGTCTCTTATATTAACGTTCTTGGTATACTATTAATAAAATTATGTACATGCGCATCATAAATAACATAAACAAAATGATAACACTATGTGACAATATGATGGTAACATCGAAAATTCTCTCCAAATAAAGATGGTTTTGTAGAATGCCCGTAGGAATATACTTGGCGAAACCTGATTGTGACGAGTGCGGTCTAGTGGCCCCTAGTAACAAAGTTTTTTCCATTATTTTGGGCCAGCAACTTGGCTTATCCATTGATAATGTCCTTAAGGTGTTCGATTCAACCACATTAAGGTAGCAACTAGTTTCAAATTATGGGGGACTATAGCATATGTGTGTGAGGGAAACAGAGAAACAGGGATATAATAAGTGGGTAAAAGAGAGGAGTGAAAGGGTAGGGGGCACGTGGTTTTGTAGTACAAGATGATAGAGGTCCTTTGTCTAAAAGCTCTGACCGAAATTTGTGTGAGTTTGGACGTATACTCAGAAAAGACCCCAATATATGCTCAGTGACAACCAGCATGGCTCCCACGTTACTCTCACTGATATGCCCTCATGCAGATGCAGCATATATACACACACACACACTTTCATCTTATATATCTTGTGATCTTTCTCGACCTCTCTCGTAACTCATTTCGTAGATTAAACAAGCCAATTTGTTTATCTTAATTAGCAAGATTTTTCATGCAGTTACGTCTGCTAATTAGCACTTAATTATTAGAAAATTATTAGAAATGACCCAAATGATTGGTAATATAAGTAGAAAAAGGGTCAGGTTATCGACTCATCGTAGACAAGGACTTTATACGTATACTAGTTTTTTAGTTGTTTGATTAAGAGCATACTAGTTTTTTAGTTGTTTGATTAAGAGCATACTAGTTTTTTAGTTGTTTGATTAAGAGTATACGAAAGAACATGTACATGATGTGTTTTGTAGGTATTCCTACATTTCTCACAATGATAACACAAATGTGCATGGTTTTTTTTTATATGCTTTTATGAGATTTCTGCATATATGTCAAATTGTAACTTGCAGGAAAGATGAATCACTTATTTCAGAAAATGAGCTATAGCAGTGGGAAGAATGAAATTGTACAAAAGTAGAATATGTTTTCATATTTATATACAAAGATTTGGAGCTTCAAAATACTGAAACTGATGATGATGATCATTTTAGACACATATAGATATGGTGAAAGAATACAAGATGTGTTTTGTACTTATGATCACCATAAGCAAAGACTTTAGACGTATAATAGTACGTAACGTTTGATATTAAAAATATAAGAAAGTATGTAGAAGTTGTATTTCGTGCGTATATTTCATGTACTAAGTTTATTATCTCAAGAGCACAAAATTATCAACTAGGGTTTGGAATGAAGTACAGAAGCAGTGGAGGTAGCGATTTGGATGTGACTGCACTTGAGCCGTATGGAGTTCGAAGTCAAAAAGTAAAATGCAAACTCCAAGGAGATAACGATTTTAAGCTGCTACTTCTGTGGACATTTTCATATAGTTTGTACCATTGTCGGATGTTTCTGCAAGTAAGCAAGAAAATTATGGGAAGCTTGTCTGATAAATTTTTAGAGAGTTAGAAGACATTTCTCTTTTGACCCACGTGTATTGCAGGCTTTTCTTGCCGAAAATATATAATCATGGAGCATGCGTGTGGTACGTCTCGCCTTGTATGATCAAATTCTACATATGGCTTTTATTACAAGCACTTTTACAGTAAGAAATGTGGACGGTTTTCTACTTGTCTTTAGCCAAATGGGAAAAATTACTAAACTAAGAAGCCATCGAGTGTGGAAATTGCCAACAATCTTTGAGCTACTTTGTACTCTCCTCCATTTTGTTATAAATTCTAAGGCTACTTGGAGGCTCCGCAAACTTTGAAGCTTACATGGATTAGGTTAGGCTTGGTCGGTTAGTCCCTTCATTTATTTGAGAGAGATGCAAAGATGTAGCATGCAGGCAATGAATTGCATGCACACTTGGTCTCCGCTCAAGTCAATGATCTTCTGTCATGGGCAAGCTCTTTGAGTCTTCATCTTCAGTCAAAACCATGCCGGCCGGCCCATGCGTGTTGTGTGTTTTTACCCTAAATGGAAGGAAAGACCATGTATTTCTAAGGCTAGCTCCAATGTGGCAGTGTGTGCTTGGAAAGAGAGTTGTGGAAAAATGACATTTGAGTAACGTACGTACGTTGTGTGCTTGAAAATAGGTTGGAATCAGATGGAGAAAATTTTTTATACGGTACGTTGCGTCTTGTGATGTGATAGTTGAGTGTGAAAAAAAATGGCATTTTTCCAAAAAAAAAAAAAAAAAAAAAAAAGGAGTCAGAATGAGGTTGGAACCAAATGGAAGGGAAACTTGTATAGGATAGTTTATGACATCTCGTGATAGTACGTGTAGAAATGTTGTTGGAGAATAAGATCTCACATTGGTCATATCAAATAATAATATACCAATTAATATTTGGAAATTTTCACTTTTAATATCACTGATGCATTTTGTGATAAAACTCTACACCTAGTAATAGGTGGTTAAGTTGAAACAATATCAATAATAATGGTGGACCATGCTTGGGCTTATAAAGTTTATAATGGTATTAGAGTAGATTATTCTCTCGACACGTCCTGAGCCCGAGTTACTAGGGTCGAACATGCTTCCTGGAGGGCTTTTGGAAAGATGTGCTAGCTCCAACTTAAGGCAACTGAATGATTGGCCTTCAAAAAGATTGGCGTTGACTCCAAAGACTGAACACCGGCCGACCAGGCTCTCGAAAAGATTGGCTTCAGTTTTGGTATAATTACTTGACCAGTTCCTGATGTGGGAATTGGTTTCCCTTGTGACCTTGTGTGGAGCCACTCATGAGGGGTCGCATTGGAGAATAGGATCCCAAATCGGTTATATAACAAAATAATATTAATATACAACTAATATATAAGAGTTTTCACCCTAATATCAACAATACCTTTTGTAATAAAACTCAACACCTAGTAATAGGTGGTTAAGTTGGGATAATATAGTTGATATTAGTGGTGGATGATGCTTGGGCCTACAAAGTTTATCAAATATTACAATTAGGAGTCTAGAGTGGATGGAGAAATTTTATTGTACAGAGTGGTTTCTATCATGTGATGGTAGTAGGGTGGGTTCGGTACAGTTACCGTATCAATTACCATACCAAATTTTCAGTTTGGCAAAATCTATTACCATTACCATACCAAACTTTCAGTATATTGAAGTTCGGTATTGCCAAATAGTTCAGTTGACATGGTATGACAATGGTAATTGCCACTTTGTTTTGTGACAAAATATGTTTTTCCTTTTTTAACCCAATTCAAGGGAAAAACTTTTTTATTGTACCTTTATCTCATACATTGTAGCCTAAATTCATCCATTATTCATCATTCACAATTCACACACACAATAATTCAAATGATGCATCAAGATTTATGATGAAAATTAAGCTTACAATCCAAATAGAAGTTACGAACCAAAACAAATAGAAGTTAACAATCCAAATAGATGTTAAACTTTCAAACCAAATGAAAATTGAAACTAAACTTCCAAAAGTAAAATTCATCGATCAATTCTTCAAGTTTGAGATGTTGAAGCTTTTGGAGGAGGCATTGAACTTGTAGAAGATTGAGCTTGTGTCAAGCCTACATTATAAACAAAGAAAACATATTAGTAGCAAGAAGAATTAAAGTTGAAAACCATTTAACAACAAATTTACTAAAAAAATTAAATCATATCTTACTTGTTTCCACTTCTTCCATTTTCTTGTAAAATTGAAGTATATCTTCCGTTGGTTCCTTGTAGAAGTTTACTTCATCCGCCCTAAGCCAATCACTAGTACACACTAGTGCCTCTACCATTTTAGGAGTCAAGGATGCCCTAGCCTCTTTTTCATGTAGTCAACCGCAACATTATTGGCGGAAGCATTATCAACCGTAATGCTAAAGATCTTCTCTATCCCCCATTGGTTCAAACACACCTTTAAAACTTTCCCAATGTCTTCTCCCTTATGACCCGTGATCTTTATAAAGTTTATGATCCGTTTGTGCAACTTTCATTCACTATCCATAAAGTGAGCAGTAACTACCATGTAGTTAATGTTTTGTACCGATGTCCAAATATCGGTTGTGATACTTATCCTTTGATTATGCATTGCTTCAAATAACTTAGACTTCTCCAACACATATAAATCCCACACACCGGCCGCAATTTTCTTCCTATTTGGAATCTTGAACCGAGGTTGAGCCTCTTTCATCATATCAATGTACCCACTACCTTCAACCACCTTAAATGGTTGTTCATCCTTAATGACAAACATCACAACCTTTAACTCAAGTTTTTTTTGGTTAAAGGTGGGGGGGACCAATCCACTGCCCATAGACTCATTTGTTAAGATCCATTGATTATTATCCACTTTCATATAAAGAGGTGAGTCTTTACAAGCTTTTCTAAGGTGATGTCTTATGCTTGATGTCCCATTTGTCCCAGGATCGGCCGGAACGTCTTTTTTGCAATATGAGCGTATTTCCCTTTACTTAAGGTTCTTTTCACTCTCTTAGCATGTAACGAACACTCCAATCGCACCCACTTACATCTTCATATTCATCGGGCACATCTCTCTTACCATTTCCCACACTTTCATCCCTTTCTCCTTGATTTTGTTGTTGAGATTGTGTTTCAAGTGTTTGGGGTTGAGGTTGGGGTTGGGTGGTGGAAGGTGTACTAGTAGTACAACCACACAGAGATTGGCTAGTCCTAGACTTCATCTTTACCTAATACCAAAAATAAAACACAACATTATGTCGTATACACATCATATCCAAATATAGTAGAAGCTAATTCGTATACACATCATACCAAAAACAGTACCCATTCCAATTGTATCAATTAAAAAGCAAACATAAAACAAATCATGATCAAAGTAATTAATTAAAGTTGTTCAAAGTAAGCAAAATCATGCATCACCTTTAAAAAAGTCATTATCAAAGTAAGCAATTGGATTATGGAAAAAGGAAATTCCCTCTCCCTGTATTTATCTCACTTTTATATATGAAATGATAGTAGGCATGCTACATGCATCCCACACAGCTCCAAATCTCACACCTTTCTGTCACACACGGACACACCCAGCTAAAGCTAATCCCTCCGCCCTTCACATTTCACACCCAAAACCTCAAAACTAAACCCAACAAAGCAAATTATACAAACTTAGCAACCCAAAAGCAGAAAAGCGTAGAAGAAAAAAAGATATGCATCATTGACAAGTGATAACTCGATCAAAAGGTCATGCAATTCCTAATCGATTGAGTCTAATTCCATTTAACAAATCAATTACAAATCCCCAATTTATCAATTTAGGGTTTCTAAATTTTTTTTCTTTTCTTTCTATCTAACTCTAGAGAACTAACCTTGATAGACAGAGTCGTGGGAGAGATGAAGATGAGATGGATGAGACTGTTCGACAAGAAGTGTTCGATGGGAGAATTTGAGATGAGTGGGTGAGTTTTTGTCTCCAGCATAGAGAATAAAAGTAGAACGGCTAAAATGAGAGAGAGTGGGTGAGTAGTTTGTAACTCTGCATCTGTAGGGTTTTATTTTCAAATTATTAGAATATTATAAATATGTGTTATATAATTATATATTATATTATATTTTCGGTACGGTATGGTAGGGTAATACCGTGGTAATGGTATCCATTACCAATACCGTACCATTACTGATTGGCACAAAATCGGTATGGCACGGCAATTTGGCAAAAAAAAACCATCCCTGGATGGTACTAAGCATGAAGAAAAAATGACATTTAATTAAGAGCGAGAACAAGGTCGTAATTTGAGCAGAAAAATATAAATAAAGTTGTTTCCATCGCATAACAGTAACCAGTCACAGTACTAATTGGCAAGACATTCATATTGAGGTATATTAAGCCTCTAAACATTATCACGTAACAAAAAGAAATCCTATTATTTTATCATCCAAACCTAACTCATCTCCCCTCATTCACGTCAAAAGCCCAAGCACCCCATTTTTTTCTTGTCGTCCAAAATAGTTTGGGATGCTCATTCACGAAGACCTACAGACTATCCGGTTAGTAGATGCGATTACGAGACAAATGCTTAGGGTTAAAAGGGTAGGGGAAGACCTAGGAAGACTTAGAAAGAGACTTTAAGAAAAGACTTAGAACACTTGCATCTAACAGAAGAAATGACACAAAACCGAACGCAATGACGTTTTAAGATTCATATAACCAACTCCACTTAGTGGGATAAGACTTTGTTGATGTTGTTGTCCAGAATAGATTGGGAGATGTCATCTCCTCTCATCTCCAATTTTATCGGATTTCCCAAGTGGAACAACCACCTCTCTAAATTTTCTAATAAAACGACCAACATAATCAAAGCAAAGGATAGGATGGAAATCGAACATGCGACACATAAGCCTAGGTTTTTTTGTTTCCTCATGTGATGGGGTTGCCCCTGTCTCCCACTGGATTTGGTACACCTTATCTTTGAACACCATTACCATTTACATTAACAGCTTCGAAGAATATGAAGCTTTGCTGCTTTGGGGTACGCAAGAACTGTATTCCATCCCAAATTACATCAATGCATTGGCTCAACAAAAACTTATTTATCCGACGCATCTGAGCACTCACAACTCACCAAACCAATGCATGCTTCACCTCCCAAAACAATTTTAATGAAAGAATAAACATATGAAAGAATAATGTTAGACAGAATGTCGTAAAGATTGTCCAAATATTTGAAATTACTGTACGAAGCAGCTTCAGAACGGCTACTATGTCAAGACGTCTTTTTTAGTCGAATGTCAAGTCATCAATTTAATGACCTGAGGTGGAAAACTTGGCAGTTTGAGACATATGACATCTTTGTTGCTGCATCATTTAACTTCTTGGCGGCATCATCATTCTCTTCTAAGCTAATCTGACCAAAAAACTTAGACCACCAGGATGTGCTCCTTAATTTAGCCTTCAGAAAGAAAACACGACAATAAGTCAGTTATTCTGTCTATAAAAACAACGATGCAAACCCTGACAAAAATTCAAGACAAGGTAGAATGATAAGAAGAATCGTCTGAAACGTTCGTCCTTCCCTCCTCCAAGAGGAAAGATACATATGGACATTACTCTCGCATAGGGAAACCTTAAGGCCTCGTTTGATAGGCAGGACAAAACTTGGATAGGACTATTAACTACATTAAGGCATTTTGAAGGAAGAAACGGAAACTTTCATATTTTGTCCAAGTTGAAGGTTACTCATTAAGAAAAGATACCCCTAATAATCTCCACAAAAATGGTACGATTGAAAGGGACAACTTTATTCATGAGTAATCTTCAACTTAGACAAAATAAGGAAGTTGTCATCCATTTCTCCCTTCAAAATGCCTTCAATATAGTGAAAATAGTATTATCCAAGCTAATCCTCTCTATCAAACGAGGCCTAAAAGTTTTGATATCCCAATAAACCAATCAAATAAGAAAACAAAATATTAAAAAGCAGAATGGTGTAAGGACATGGACAATGAAAATAAAATATCTATCCATTTGACATGTTCAAGGTTCATAGAACAGGCAAGATATATATGTACAGCAGTTACTTACCGCCCTCCCAAATTAGGAAACCTCAGCAGCTTTAGCTCTCTGCTTGCGAGGATAGCCTGTATGAGAAATATCAAAAATCTCACTATGTCAGGTGGATTTGTAAGTTCCTCCCACCAAAAATGCGAGTTTTGGATTGCTACTTGAGACAGATAAAATACTATGTTCCTAACAAGAAAGAAGACAAAATATTCTCAAAGAACGAGAAATACATCTTCTACATTGTAAGAGGCAAAACCAGGTGAACGACATGGGAGTCAAAAGGCACATTTCATCAAAGATATTAGAGAAACCTTTTGTCCACATTCTAGTTCTTTGTGACACGTTCATTCACCTTTTCGAAGCAAATGATACCATTCAGTATCATAATCCACTATAAAATCTTACAATACATTGTTGCAAATTGTTACAAGACAAGACGGGTCATAGAGCTCCAAATCCAAACTTAATGTCATATTTGCTGTAAGACGTGGATTCGGGAAACATGTAAATTGAGTTATGTTGGAATAATCATTGCTTCAATTGAGTTAAAGTTAAGAGACCATTGATCTAATTGAATTAAAGTTGATGATCATTTCTCCAGTTGGATTAAAATTGAGGGATCAATGATAATGAATTTTTAGTTGAAGGATCATTGCTCAAATTGAGTTAAAACTAAGGAACTATTACTACAATTTATTTATTTTTTCTCTCTTTGGTGCGAATATCTAACGGTCTGGATAGACGAAGAAAATTAGTTTGGGCCTATTGGGCTCATGAGCCAAACGGCCCATAGTCACCCATGTCATCAAGATTCGGCCTCTTGACTTGCAATTTGATTTTTAGTCTTTATAATCTTTTAAACGTGTTTATTTTAATCGTTCAAATTCTCTTTTTTTTTCTTTTTTTTTTTTTTTTTGGCTAGTTTTATCCACTTCAAATTGTGAAAGCAACTCTGAATTTGGCTATAGCAGTTGGTTCTATCATCGTCTGACGATCAAATATGTTGTAATAAAGTTCAAAGAGTATATCTGATCTAACACTAAGTACTATAATCAATCCCGAAAAAATAAGAATAAAGTACCAATAATATATGCAAGAAAGTAACAAAATAAATAAATAAAAAGGTGGGATATATGCAAAAAAATGCCAAAAATACATGAACAATAAGGTACCATATCAAGCAAAGAAGGTACTTTATATCTTAGAAATAACAAGTATCATTTTGATTCATGACTTTATAATTCCAAGTACGTATAAAACTTTTTTTCCTTTTCTTACTAATAATTAGTTGGGCTTATTGGGCCATGATCCACTAGCCACCAATCAATAGGCCCATATCAGCAAGGATTGGAGTTGGGGTACTCTGAATGAGGCGTCCGTCCCCAACACCATTTCCATTGAGAATTCGAGAGACAGTCGTATACAAAGGCGGTGTAAAGCCAATTCGTGAAAAGTCCAATCTTTCTGCTTTTGAAGAGCTAAAAAGAAGGAGAAGAACCCCAACCATGGTTGCTGGGTTTCCTGAACATTTACAATCTGCAAAGAGTAAGAATTGCTGAATTCGATACCGAAAGTTTGAGAATTTCCGGGAAAATGAGCGGCGGCGACGACGACCGTGATCGGAGCAGGAATAGGAATGGACCGTGGACTCCGCCAGGCAGACCGTACGAGGCAAAAGCGGAAGACATGAAGATTTGGGGGATTCTGGTGTTTGGTCTAATTGGCGCCACCGCCACCACTCTCGCTGTAAGTTCACATCTCTTCATTCCTATATGTTGTTTTCGGTTGTCCAATCTGCAGCATTTATAGAGAAATTGAGAATTGTGTGGGAATTTGGCAGGTTTCTCAGCTTCGTAGGACTGTTGATTGGGTCTACGCTCAGGTAGATATCATACAAGTAATGGGTTTATCGTCGATTTTGTAAATTCGAAACCTTTTCGTTACTCGTGAACCGAAAATTCAAAGCTTGAAATGGAGTTGAAGAAACCATAGTTAATGTAGATGCAATCCTGCAAGTCCTCATTGAAAAGTGATTCTTTTTTTTTATGTAGAAATTAATATCTGGGTATGTTATAATGTTAGTAGTAGTTAATGGAGTTGATCATGTCTGTGATTGCATGAAAAAGTTGTTCAGATCGCCATCAACGGGGAGACGAAGTGGCAGTTCATTCCGGACATCTTTTCAGGAGGAAGCATGGAAAAGATATAACCGTCGCATGCAAGAGGAGTATGAAGAAGAAATGGAGAGGGTGGTGAGTTATAATTCCTCTGTGTTGTTTTTCTATTTTCTTCTCTGCAGCTTTCGGTTAATTTAGCACGCTTGATCGTAAAAAACCTGATTAAAAATAGTGGCTCTACTCTCGTAGTTTAACTCTGAGAGTGCAGTTTTCCGACCACTTACTATGATTGCTGTTTTCCCTAGTCACCACATTGCGTCACAAAAGCCTGCTCGGTGCTGAATTTGATATTTTCAACTCCAATTCTTGTTCTTAGTGCTTGCCTTAAAATGTGAAGCCTTTATTTACGCTATAGGAACATTCCTAATTTGACTCAAATGGGGATTTTTGTCATGGATTTTACTGTCATCTGTAGGAACGTATTAGGCGTATGCAAAGCGTGTTCAATAGAGAGAGGAGCAAATACAAAAGAACCTACGAGAGCTGGAGGGAAAACGGTCAGGGTGGGTATCATCAACAGTTCCAGCGAGAGGATTGGTATTGGAAGACTGATACATCCTTTAAAGACCGGAGGAGTAACTACAGGGAAACTCCCAGAGAAAATGCCAACTATTTGTTATCACATCACTACTCAGTTTTAGGCCTTGACAGGTAATGTTAGTGTTTTCCGAGACCTAATCACATTCATAATTGAAATTGATCTTAAACTATTTCCTCACTTTTGCATTCTTATGGACTTTGTCTAGTTGTCTGGGTCAGATCTGAATTTACATGCCGTCAGCTGAAGTTTTAAGAAAATAAAAATATTGAACTTAATAATTATGTTGGAAGAATAGAAGGGGGATGGATCTTCTAAGCTTTCATACTGATTTCCCTCTCTTCTTGTGGCATTTAACAATGCTGGCTAAATTTTTGTTGATAGTAGCTAGCTCCTAGAAGTAGTAGATTATTCGTACGCATTTTTAGATTCTCTGTTGTTTGTTTGATAAGTTTGAACTTCAGCACACAATTAGGTATCCTGTGTTGGAATAGCACATACTCAAATTCATGGAGGTTTGCAAATATGTTGCGAGATGCCAAACCTATCTCTGTCAATGATATTTTTTAGATTCAAGCAATTTAAGTGAAGCAAGATTTACACATTCTGTAAGAGATAAAAGTTTCACGCCGTAAAGTTGGATTAACCCTGTGATCTCCTTTTCTGTACGTCTTTTATAGTGTATATCTTGCTGGCCTGCCAAGTCGGATATCTTTTGTTTTAAGATGTAATGGTCATTCTTGATGTTGATGGATTCTCTTTGCAATTTTGCTTGTGTCCTCAAGATCAGGTCTGCTGGACATGTGTTTGCATGAGCACTCAATCCGATCAGTAACAATGAACTTGACGTTTTCACTTCTTTTTTAACAGGTTTAGAAAGGCACCTTACACGGATGCAGAGATTAAGGTATTTCCCTGCAATCTTTGCATACTGTTCAGATCTAATATGTTTTTCCCTCAGTATTTTCCCCTCTTAATCCTACGACCTCGACAATCACTATGTTGGTAGTTTAGAGTTTGATGGGATGTATTATGTTATATTCTCCTATCGCCAATAGTAATAGCTTCCTTCTTGCAGACAGCATTTAGGACCAGGGCGAAGCAGTTTCACCCGGATCAGAACCAAAACAATAAGGGTGAGTATCATTGACACATTGCCGATTCCAGTAAGCCGATGCCATTGCTTTGCATTGAAGTTTGGTTTTCAAATTTTGTTGCAGAGGCTGCTGAAGCAAAGTTTAAAGAGGTAATGACGTCGTATGAGGCAATAAAGAAAGAGAGGGGGAACACGAGTTTGTGAACCGGCTGATAAAGCTGAGATTTTGGAGAAGTTGAAGCACGCTAAGGTTTCGGTATTCAACCTTGCACTTCTACATTCCTCTGCACTACATTAGTAACGGGGCAAAACATAATCCCAAATAGGTTAGTCTTCCGCCTTTCGCGATAGTTTTTTTTTTTTTTTTTTTTTTTTTTAACAAACGATATTATTTACGCGAAGAGGGAGAGGTAGGCTTAGCCTCACAATGGATGAGAAATAATGTGATTTAAATTCGCTATTGGCGAGAATCGAACCTAAGATCTCTCACTTACAAGTGAAGAGGAATACCACTAAACCGTAGTACTAAGTGGCGATGGAATTTGAAAGTTTGTTTTCTAATGTTGTATCATGCGGAAATAAATGGCAATTTTTTTTTAATACCGTCATAAAAAGCAAAGGGGCTATGTATTTGGCTTAACAATTTTTCACATTATGTAATGTATATAATTCAGTTCTGTATCATGTGTTCAGTGATACCATTAAGTTGATTTGTGGCGTGTATCTTTTTTTTTATGGGATTTTTCTTGTGACATAAGCAATATCGAGGAAGGGAAAATTCGAACTTGGAGCCTCAGGCGTAAGAAAAAAATAAACGAGTCATATATAGGAGATTCGTAGTTTTTCTTTCTATTATCTACGTGAAAAGATAAGGTATGAACCTGTGTTAAAAATATCGATGTGCAAATTTATGAAAATTATGGAAATTTGTAACGGGGGTAGTATATAAATTCATTCAGATTTAGTTGAAATTAGAGAAAAATTTCTCATAAAAATTTCAAAAGTTTGAAATCTAGAATAGATTTCGGCGAAATTTTTGTAATGAATCAATAAATATTTTCGATACACATTGATTTTGCTATCTCTCTCCGATATAGAATTTTACCCCTATTTTCATATAAATCCTTGTCTCTTCGAATTATCGCCAATTTCATGCTGTTTTAAACACTGTTATGAAGACAGAGAAAGAAGAGTTCTAAAAAGCAAAATCTGCGGTTACTACAATAAATCTTTCTGTTTTTTGCATTCACCCTCCCCCTCGACTTTTAATGAGGAATGGCCGGGGGCAGTCCGCATCGGAAAATCCTCTCCCGACAGCGCTGTTTTCTCGGTACCATCAATTTACGCAATCTACGGTCTTCTTCATCTGCTTCTCGCTTAAGACAGGCGCTCTGTAATATGCCGGAACAGTTGCAGGGAAAAACATTTGTCTAACTCCTTCTGCCTTGATTATGGGGAAGATGATTCCTGAGGCACTCTGCAGCAGAGACAATCGTATAAACAGAAACCAAACAAGAAGCATACCCCCCAGATAAGTCTATTACGACGAAGGGGGAAAGAAACAATTTATGCTTACCGAAATTAATCTGGCTCCAATCCAGGCGCGTTTAGGTGATGGAAATGGCAGCAAAAGACGACCAACACCATACACTGCGACAGCGAAGAAATGGAGAACCAAACTCGAAGGGCGAGGGTTCAACCCCGAGAGTAGAGAGACTGGTCCCATAGAGAATACACCTCCGAGACTTAGATAGTCAAAGCATGCCTGGCGCATTTCCTTCCTTGCTTGATCAGGTGAAGAAGAAAAGACCTTGTAAAGGGCACCAGCCAATGTATTTATCGTGGATGCCACTGGCTGCAAATTGGAAGATTATACAGGCAGTGAGCTAAAGTTTATATTACAATGAGACACAAAACCGCAGAACATCCCGTTTTTATACACCGGAAAATTATTACGACTTACCTTGCGGAGAGTGTAGAAGGATTCAAGATATTTGGACAGGGTAGATGGATCATTTAGGTTGCCCAAAGGCCTAAGAAGATTCCGCAGCACAACAATATCAGACAAGGCCACAGTCATTCCTCCGCCTGTTAGAGGGTGGCGCATGTTGAATGCATCCCCCATCAGTAGAGCTCCAGGAGTAGGGTAGGGAGCGGCAGGCATGCTTCTGTTCGGCATTGTCCTTATGGTACCCTTATCCACTGCAGCTATGAAAGAATCATAAATTTGAGGGGGAATCTGCAATAAGAGAGGAGAAAACTTGAATCAAAATCCTGAATTTAACAGGTAAACAAAGTACGGAGAAAATGAATGTTAAATAACGAAACTGCATAGCATAATATACGTACCTGGGGAGCCACCACAGTCTTCAAATACTTTGCCATTTCACCATTTGAAATGGAGGGAACTTTTTGTCCCGGTACATCAACCAGACAGCGAACCTCCGCGCTACTGATTTGATAGAACAAAATAGGAGAAGGGTCTGCTAATATAACATGTCCGTGATTAGCATGGGGAAGATTGCAATTCTCCAGGATCAACCCAACAAAACAAGAAGGCACATCCACCTGCGGAACACAAAATTAATAAATAAGAAGTTGATCGGAGATGCTACGCATAAACATGAGTTGAATGTTAATTCTTCTTTTATTTTCTTTTATTTTCTTTGCCGACATATATAATGCTATCAAAATCTTACAATCCAAACCTCACCTTAGGATCACAAAGAGAGCGACGCAAGTTGGAGAAACAGCCATCACAAACAATAGTAAGAGGTGCATATGCGGTCATCTCTTCGCCAGCTTTAGTCTTGTATTGCACACCTTTAATTGTTCCCTTTTCTTCAAGTAGCGAAGTAACTGTTCCTTGCTCCAATCGAACACTACAGAATATAAAAGAACAAAGGAAAGAATAACTACAAGTGAACAGAAAGTCTTCAAAGAAAGAAATGCACTGAACATTAGCGCATGAATCTCGCAACCGAGTCAACAGGCAGAAACAAACACTATAAAAGAAACAACATTTAATATGCATCAAGTTATCACCAAGGGAGAGAAGACATACTTGGGAAGAGTTGCAGCCTTCTCCCGCATCCTCTGTATGAAACGGCCATTGTGAAAGCTCCTTCCAGACACATCTGAGTGAAATTTCTCCAAGGGGTAAGAGAGTTTAGTATTTTTCCCATCCTTGAAAAGAGCATATCCAAAAACCCGCTGAGCATCAATTTGCTCCACACAATCTGCAGTCAGATATAATACAAAGCTTATTAACTAATGATTTCTTCTGTAATTTGAAGCAAACAAAACTAATCATTTAATCAGTTCCAACGAATTCATTAACGACAAGAAACTCGCTGCATAACATATACATCTGCATGGTAAGAAGTTCGAACAAGCTTACCTTCTAGTCCCAGCTCAATTAATTTGAGGTAGCCTCCAGGTTGTAGCAGCTCGCCAACAATTCGGTCAGGCTCTGTCAAGTCTCGTTCAATCACATGCACCCGACGTCCATCCTGCACTTCGAAGTACTTTAATCAATTTCCAAAAAGTAAAGAACTGGCACTAGAATCTAACCAAGTAGACGAAAACAAGCCAATTTCCTTTGGCCAAAATGGCATCTCCCATTCTCCCTCAAGGCATCTCTTCAGCTTTAATGAGTTTTGGCATCTCCCTTAAAAGTAAGGATACAATATTCTTTTAGATCTAAAAATACAAACACGAAAAAGTAAGTGCAATGCGCGTCAAAGCTTAATTTCAATCTACGACCCACGATTGTAAGCTTGAATCCGGTCAGTAAGACAAATCTCGAAAAACTGCAGCCTTTCGTAATTACACGACCTGG
The DNA here is from genome assembly GCF_963583255.1 of Pyrus communis. NCBI lineage: Eukaryota > Viridiplantae > Streptophyta > Magnoliopsida > Rosales > Rosaceae > Pyrus > Pyrus communis. Next base: position 4,493,169 of record NC_084817.1, read on the forward strand.
AAATGGCACCAAACGGATCATTGAGTCAACGTTTTTTTCTTTTTGGTCGGAACACTATGTCCCGTTATACCCAGGAGGATTCTCGTCAGATCCTCTTAGGATCTGGCAATCCTCCAATCACATCCGTTGATTGTATATCGTGCGGTAAAAAATTATTATAAAATTTTAATTTAAAATTGAATATAAACAATATCTGACCAAAACTGACGGCACAATGTATGATGAACGGATATAATTGGAGGATTTTCAAGATTCTCACAAAATGGATCCGGCGAGAGAATCGTCTCCCCCGTTATACACCCATCGTAATGTTTAAAATAATCTAAACAAGAAATATAAAAGCTTGTCAAAAGATATATTCTTTAGGTTGGTACCTGTACGAATTCGACTTGAACAGGCTTGATCCAATCAAAAGGTCATACGATTATCAATTGAAACTGTAAAATACTAATAGTAACTTCAAACAAGAAAATCGCTCGATCGGATGTGTTTTAATTAACAACCACTTACAATTTCACAAATGTAGCATAAAAATTTCACAACCAATATGTTCATAACATAACGTGTTGAACGTAACTGTTCGAATGATGCAATACCCTCAGCAGAGACTCGAAAATTATTCGACACCATGACTTCAAATCGAGCACGGTATCTTCATTCATAATTCAGCTTGATTAAGAAACTCATCAGGATTTTTGTTTGTTAAAGCTTAATCAACAAGGTCATTAGAGTAATTCTGTATAATGATTCCATATGAATATGCATGTGTCCGTCGATGTCACTGTATAATTAACCTTTAATATATTAATCCAAAAAACCGCAACTTTTTCAAGAGCGTTTCCTTTTTTGTTTTCCCTTCGAATTCAGGCGAATTCAAGCGCGTGCTTGGCAATCACAAATCCACATTGATTCAAACAATTAACAACAAAAGTCGAATAAAATGTGTTTGTTTCCCGAGAAAATGCAAGGAAAACAGAGATTCAATTCAATATAAGCATTTTAATTTCCCCTCACCTTGCCGAGAGTGTGAGCGAGAGCGGCGCCGGCAACACCAGCTCCGACGATGATGACGTCGACGTCGCCGTCAGTGGATCTGCATTCTCCGTTGGAGACCATCACGCTCTTCACGCACTCGCTCCTGTCCTCCTCCACCAAAGCTCTCCCTCTCTCGCCGTTCCTCCTCGCCAGCGCTCTGCACAGAAACATGGCGCCCAGCACGGTGGCGAAGATCCATCCGAGCAAGTACTGATCCGCCATTCTTCCTCCTCCGAAACAACGACGCTTCTGTTTCTCTGCGCGCGGCCTTTTGGTGGATGCCGCGGCCTCACACACACACTCTCTCTCTCTCTCTCTCTCTCTCTCTCTCTCTCTCTCTCTGTATTTCTGGAATATTCGGCGGACTCTGCGCTGGCGAACTGCGTTTTAATTTTTGAAACTGTCTCGAGTCCGTTACAACGAGGTCACGAGGTGACCACGTTTTATAGGGCATCCCCACAGGTCACCACGACGACGTCAAATATACACACACGCACAGCTACGCCGATGCTCTTTGCGAAATACGAATCCGGACCCTAGTCAGGATTTCAAAGATCCGTGATTATATTCGTTTATTATTGTATATTGTATTATAAAAAATTATTTTAAATATTTTTATTTAAAATTAATTACAAATAGTATCTGATAAAACTAATCATATAATAACGGTGAACAGATATAATTTACGGATATATTCTCACCAAAAGAATTCGAAGAGTATTCTGTTGGGCGAAATACATGCGTTTTGGTTGGATTCTGATGTAAGTCCAAACGTGAGCCACGGCCGATGTGAATGGTTTATAGCTTAAACCGCGAGTATTGGGACCCAGTAATGTTGACTGGTGGTAACCAAGAAAAGAAAAACAACTTCAGCGGTTGTGATGATTCATTATTATTCAATGTCTTAATTGGAAGAAGAACTTACGTGTTAAGCTATTCTTATTCAATGTCTTAATTGGAAGAAGAACTTACGTGTTAAGGTGACATACTGTTCTAATAAAACGATCGATCTAATGGTATTTTTTTTCATCTGTAAGAGAGAGGTTATAAGTTCGATTTTTATCAAAGACGAATTTGAATTACATTATTGCTAACTTATTGTAAGACTAACATCACCTCGTTCCGTTAGTGTAAATAATATTCTTTATTAAAAAAAATGATGAAATGTATAAGTTTTTCAACACATGTCGTTATTTTAGCTCAAAACACTACGCAATGATCAAATCATTTCCCGTAAGTTGCTCTTCTTAATTTGAGTGATTTATTATGACAGTCATCTTTATGGCTAAAATTTAAAACCAAAACAACTTAGACTAAACTTTATTATGACAATCAAGCCAAACTAAACCGAAATGAATCAATTTTTTTTTGGTTTTTTTTTTTTTTTTTACTGAACTAACAATCGAACCAAACCAACTTGAATATGTTTGGTTCACAGTTTTCATATCTTAAACCAACAGTTCAACTGAACTGCATACAGCTGATGTACACAAGTAACCCTCCAGCCTCCGACCCAGGGCTATTAGCCAAATGGTCATGAATTTTTATAGTTACTCAATATTTCTCCATAGTGTTCTACTTGCGTTTATTTTTCGGCCTGCTATTCTCTTAATTTTTTTTAAAGTTAACCCAACAAAATTAAACTAAATCATTTTTTAATAATCTGTAGCTTAAATCTTAAGCTATTAAAAAAATAAAAATAAAAATAAAAAAATTATGTTTAAAGGAATTAAAATCCTTCAAATTCTCAATTGAATACACCCTCCTAAAATTCTGTGACTTAGATTTTTAAGTTTTGCACATGACTTTATAAATCAATTTAAACATTCTTTCTACTTGTTTCGGTCAATGTGAACAATTTGATCAAGATTTGGTAATTAATTCAAATAATTCTACAAATTACGTCAAACAAATAAAATATTTTAGGGGGAGACTGGATTAATAAAATAATTTCAGGAAAGAAATATTAAAATATCCATAGGACCATAGCCCCCGTGAATCTGATTTGAAACAATAGTTATACATTTGTTGTTCCAAGTTATCTCGGACTGGACTAGCTTTATGGACTAAACTGAACTGACTTAAAATAGACTAAGGTAGACTAAATTGGCCTCGTTTGGCACACAGTATTAAGCATCGGATAGGATTAATAATACGGGAGTGGGTGTTTGGAGACTTACGTACTAAATAGTCGCCGGACTAACCAATCCGGTCCAAGTTAATTAATACGCCTCACACCCGCTAGTTAGTACGCTCAAAAAGCTTGGTATAAATTAGTCGGCCTCACCCCTCTTGCATATGCTCCGTCATCTCGTGTCTGTTGCTGGAGATTCAGAGCTAAATCAGCGGAACCACTCCCGCTCACACCTGATCACATCATCTTCCTCATGGGTGTTTTCTCGTTTCATCTTCATCGTCTTCCTCTTTCTGCAATTTTCCATTTTTTTCTTCTTTCTTTTTCTCGTTTTCTCTCTATCTTGTTTCCTCTAGTTTGTGATTTTTTCTATTTGATGGATTTGTGATTCTTGATCATTTGTGATTTTTTTCTGTTTGATGGATTAGTTTGTGATTTTCGTTTTGGTATGGGTTTCAAAGGGATCTCGAATCTCTGAGCACTTCTCCCCTGTTCGTCCTTCTCTGGGTTTCTTTTGATTTTTTGTGATTTTTTTTGTCGAATTTATTTTAATTTGAATTATCATTCCTAAAATACTATTAACAAGTAATTAAAAAAATATAACATAATCGATCATATTAATACAGTGATTAGTCCGATGTTGCACCAAACACCCGATTAATTTAGTCAATACTATGCAACAACTATTTATCATGTCCGATTAAAATAGTCAATACAATCCGAGCTGGCAAATCGTTTAGTGTGATGTCAAATTAAAAAATTGGATAGTTAACACTAAATAATATTATATTATTTAATACATATTTAATAATATTTTATAACAACCTTTTTTCTTTTTTTCTTAAAACCTGTACTCTCTGTAATATGATCTCCCTCGTTGGCTCCATCAAATTCCCTCATCTCCTTATCTCCTTCTTCGTCTCTCTGTCACTCTTGCTCCCCGAAGTTACTTTCTCTCCCCTTCTCTATCCATTTCTCTCATTTCCCAAAGCAATGAGATGATATCGATTGTGATTCATGCGTCGGCTTCAAGCAAACAGCTCCCAGATTTCAAAGAAACCCAAACTCTCCTGCAACGCTTTGATTCTCCATCTTAAATTCCAGAACAAAATAATCATCTCGGAATTTTCTAAGAGAGAGGTGAAATTATCCGCTTGGGGATTGTTGTTGCTATCTTTTGCTTCTTCTTTTTTTACTTTCGAATTTTGGTGGTTAGCTTTTGAGATCTACACAGGGGTGTGGCCGCGTCGGCTGTGGGCTGTAGCTAACGGAGCCGCATAAGAAAAAAGGCAAAGCCCAGGGAAAACGAAAGCTCGGGTTTGATCTTGTTTCCTAGTCCCGCTTAATACCAAGCGAAAGCTTGGGACTCGTTAACGAGGTTTAGTGCCAAATGCAAGATTATAGTTCTACTTAAGTTACTCCAAGCCAATCCCACTTACGAAATAGTCGAACTCGAATTAAATACTCAAATACATATATATTTTTTTAATTATTTTGATATATGAGAGAAACTTACATACAGTTGAAACATTAATGCGACGATAAAGTATTTAAAACTAACGCTCGCGTACTTATTGCTTATCTACATGCAATAAAGTTATTTTACATGCGCTACTTTATATTTTAACTTGGGACTCGTTAACGAGGTTTAGTGCCAAATGCAAGATTATCGTTCTACTTAAGTTACTCCAAGCCAATCCCACTTACGAAATAATCGAACTCGAATTAAATACTCAAATACATATTAATTTTTTTCAGTTATTTTGATATACGAGAGAAACTTACGTACAGTTGAGACACTAACGCGGCGATAAAGTATTTAAACCTAACGCTTGCGTACTTATAGCTTATTTACACGCAATAAAGTTATTTTACACGCGCTACTCTATATTTTAACTTGAGATACAACCATGTGAAAGTTTTAGTTACAGATGAGTTCTTCTCCAAATAAATAAACCTCATATTTTCGACAACGACAAGTAAAATTGATGTATCTCATTAAAAATGGAAATTAATTATCCTAAACCATGTTGTCCCCACCCTGGCAAAGGTTAATTACATAGGAAGTGATTTTCCGCACAAAAATGATATTCTTCCCGCATGTTCCATATCACATTTGTATCATCTTTTTAATATAGATGAGACTCATATGTGTTGGCGAGTTCTATCTTTATTAGAGAGATGGTATAAATGTGGTATGAAAAATGTGATAAGTGTATCATTACTCTTACTCTTTTCACAACACCGTTTTTAACTTCTCATACACTCTTCTTTATTTATGTTCATCGAATCAAATGGATCAAACAGAACAATTAAGATAAAACAGAAATATGTAAGAGAGTAAAAAGGTGTACAAATCACTCCTCAATTACTTATTGTTTATTTTCAACACTTGTTTATTGAATGAATGATCATACATGCGCAAAACCTTTTTTCAAAAAAAAATTTGTCAGTATGTCATTTTTTCCTTAAATTATCAGCGTAACAGCGTAAAATCATGCATTATTAAGCATGGACCATGCAGCAGTTGGACCACCATGTAGCAGTTAGTATTAAGCCAATTAAATTTGCTGACAGAAACGAAAAAAAAAATTGGACATAATTGGATGCTTGCTAGTAATAATATGGAAGAAGAAATGCACGAGAGGATGACTGCGATAATTACATTAATATATAATAATATTAATATGTGATAAGTGAGAGTGACTAAGTACAAAAAGAGGAACCACATCAAGTGGTCCAATGGTAAGAGCGCGGATTGCGACTCCCCAATAAATAAATAAATATGGGAGGTCTCAAGTTCAATGTTTTGAGCTGGTGAATCTGCCCAATAAATAAATAAATGTGGGGGTCTTAAGTTCAATGCTTCGAGCTGGCGAGTCTGCTTGATTATGGTCACAAACAAGGTAAAATATCCTATAGCCTCTCCGGTCTAGAAGGAGTGGATAACCATGGTTTACCACCAGTTGTCCCCCTTAAAAAAAAAGTACAAAAAGTGTATATAAGCGTTGAAGAAAGGATGTTTTTGGGGTCCTTAATAGTTAAATTTTGGTTAAAAATACAAAAATTAAGATTTAACGGTAAAAACCAAGGTTCTAAAAAACGCTAGTCGCTAGTCGGGCGGTGGGTTGGAGCCTAGCGCCTAGGCGGACTAGGCGGATTTAAGTAAATATATTGTATTTTGTGTAAATAAGTGTTTGTTTATACTTAAAATATATATAATTTCATCGTAAACTAGAAAATAGAATGACATATATATTATGAAGTATTGGACAATAATAAAAATATGGGGAGCAAACATATAATGTGTGTTTATTTAAGTGTTAAATAAGTTTCTTATTGACATGTTTAAAACTAGTGAAGGTTCTTGAAATATAATTAAAGTTTTGATCCCTATATATAAATCTTCCAAATAATTACACAATATATTATTTAACAGTGGAGTGGGTAATTGTTTTTATTATAATTTATAACTTATAAGCCCAAGTAGTAATTACATAATATATTATCTAATAGTGAAGTGAGTAATTGTTTTTTTTATAATTTATAACTTGTGGAAATCAATTAGATAAGATAAGGGGAGTTGGTAGTGGAAATCAATCAGATAAGAGGAGTTTGGTTTCGACGCCTTGGAAATCAGGAGGCTTTTACTTTTAGTTGTCTTGTTTCCTCTTCCAGTCTTCCTCCACTTCTTCGATTGCTCCGCCTATTTCTCCATCGTCTTCTTCGCCTAATTCCCTATCTTCTTGCCCTGCAAAATTTCCCAAAACCTAGTCTAGCACATCAAAGATCCTCGAAAACATTACTGGCTCCGGTGAAGAAATCCGAAGAGTCCAGGTCAAATTTTTTGTTTTTTTTTCCACACAATTGCACTGTTATTCCTTCTGCTGGTTTATCTCTCGCTTTCTCTTCCCTCACACTCTCTCGCTCTCTCTCTCTCTCTCTCTCAGATTTTATGTTGTCGGCCTCCTCTTCTATGTTGTGTAGTGAAACATCGACGTGTAATTTTTTGACAGAACCACCTAGCCCACCCAGTCGGCCACCTAGATACCGCCTAATACCCTTGCCGATTTATTGAACGTTTTTTGAAAAATTACGACGGCAGTACGACGCCCAGCACCTAGGCGGCCGGCTTGCCCGCGTTTTAGAACACTGGTAAAAACACAAAAATATTGAATATTCCACAGCATTTAAAAAATTTTGGCTAAAGAATTCAGCAAGGTAGTTGCATAAGAGGATCTCCAACGGTTGGCATTGGAGTTGTTTATCACTTGCATAATGCATTGCATGCCATGACATGTTGGTGATGTTTTATATTTGAGTAATGTTAGGGAGACCAAATTTGTAGACTAAATTTTGTAAACTAAATGCCATGGAAATTGATAAGTGGATTATTAATTAAACGTTGATAAACGTGCTTATTTTCTGTTGGTGATACATCATTTAGTTTGCAATTTTAGTCTACAAATTTAGTTTGCCTAACGTTACTCTTTATATTTTGCCAAAAGATTGAGTCGTTATTTATTTAATGACGATATAGATCATTTTATTGTACAATTTTCATAATCATAATTTTTTTTTCTTTATCATTATCTAAATATTATATCTAGAAAATTCATTTAATTTGGAGACCGTTTAGTATATGTGTTGACATATAAACAAGTAGTACATTTTTCATAAACATTTATTAAAACAAGTAGTTTCCTCTGATTAATCGTCAATTTATTTGATTAACATGGATGACTAAATGGTATCCAAATCGAATGAATTTGTTTTATATAAATAATGTTTAAATGATAATAATGATGATGATAAAGAAAATGAATTGTTCAAATAATGATATTTATACAATAAAATAATGTCAAGTCGTGGTTGAAAAAGAACTAACTCGTTATGTTAAAAGTCAAGCATTTGTGATTTGAGTGTCATCGTGTAAAGACCAAGCCAAGATTAAGGTTTTTGAGTCCGACAACAAAGGCAAGAATATGTAATCCTGTGGCTCTAATTTTCCTTAAAATAAGATCAAATTACCATGTCATTCAATTTCACACTCTATAATAATATGACGTCGTCGTATGTAAGAAGTGACATTCTTTTTTAATTCTTAACATTAGTCTCTTGCCACATGCCTACACGTGCGACAATTGACTCTTTTTTGTTGTTTTACATTTTTGTTTATTTTAATTTTACTTATTTTACCCTTTTAGATAACATTATTTTATAAAATATGTATGTGGTTTTTTCTTGTGAATTTTTATTTCTATTTCTATTTTTTGAAAATTTAATGGAAACGTAATTTAGTATTATGAAAGCATACCCTTTTTACATCGGGCCGGTGTGTGTTAACAAAACTAAGTTTTTATCTCTGGGCCTAATACAAAATGGGTCAAATTGGCCCAACCCTATGGACCCGTTTGGAAATCCATGAAGATTTAAGGCAAATAATAATAATAAATAAATAAACAAGGCAGTAATTAAATTAAAAAGTCAGGCTGTCTAATGATATTTTTCTTCACATATAAGTAAGTTCGATTCTCGTAAAAAACGAATGCGAATTTGAATTATATTATTACTAACATACTGTGAGGTTAAGTTTACCCCCCATTTAGATAGAGAAGAATTCTCGCCGGATCATTTTCCTAGGGATCTCTTAATCGTGATTGTTCATCATACAATCTTGTGGTTAGTTTTCGATAGATTCTCTTTAAATTTAATTTAAAGTTTAAAATTTAAAACTTAAAATAATTTATGACAGTACTATGTACGATGAATAATCATAATCACAAAATTCTCCAGATCCTCAAGAAAAAAAATCTGACGATGATCATTTTTCCCAAGATAACAAGGTTTGTTCAAAAATAAAAAATAAGAAGGCGGGTTCACCGGGAACCGTTCCACCGCCCAACCAAACAGCCAAACGCCGCAAGCGACGGAAACAACAGCAGCAAATGAAGGTGCCTGCTCCTCTCTCCCTCTTACCCTGTCTCGCTCTCTCTTGATTTCTTCTATGCATATGGTAATGCTGTACTAATTTGGATGTAAAATTGCGGAAATTGAGGCCACGTCTGTTGGATTTCGTTTCGGCCTTGGACTATTCCGTGGTGAAATCGGCCTCCGAAAAGGCGTTCCGGTCACTTCCGGATATCTCGAAGGCCATCTCTGAGCTCACGGTTCTCAAGGGCGTGGGTCCGGCCACCGCCTCCGCCTTTGTCGCAGCTTATGCGCCCGAGGTGGCGCCTTTCATGTCCGACGAGGTGATTTAATAATTTGGGGTTGCTGGCTGTTGATTTTTGTGTTAGTTGCTTCTGATTTCAGTAATTTCTGCTGTATAATTTCGAAATTAATGTTTGTGTTTGGAATGGTGAAAGGCTATGGTTGCAGCTCTTGGAAACTCCATAGACTATACACTTAAGCAGTACCTGTTATTCCGCAAATAGTAAATCTTGAAAAAGCACTCAAAAGTGCTTTCTGAAAGAAGCACATAATTGGTGCTTCTTGTAGAAATCACTTAAATGCTTTTGGAATTCAAAAATATTTGTTCTAAAACCGCTTTCAGTCATTTTAAAAAGCATGTTCAAACGAGTGCAGGAGAAAGCAAAGGTCAGTCAGTTTCTTCCAGATTTGTTTTACATCGAAAATTACTCGACGATTGTTGGATTGCTAGTACATGAGTTAAACCGTGCGCATACTGTTCGAATAGAACCCTTGATTCCGTATTCTTCTAGGTGATTGTTTCCTATTGTATATTACGTATTTCATTATCGTAATTAGTGTATGTTTCCTACCGTAATGTAATGTGATGCGGTGTGGGGCAAAAGTTCTCTATTGCGGCAGTTGTATACGGCTCCCTTTCCTAGTTACCCGTTATGTGCTGCTCGTGTGATGAGATGATTATGAGAGGGCGCATATTCAATCTTCTCGATTTGAAGACTTTCTCGGGCCTTATTATTCATCCTCATGACCTGCAAAACTGTCATCACATTAACTGTAGGCATTCTTTATAACGGTTGAGTGTGCGGTGTTCAATTATAATGTTCAATGTAAGAAAATTTGTAAGTTCTGTTCATTTCATTTAGCATGTTGTTAAGCAGAGTCGACTTTTGGTCATGCAAGTGCCTTGTATTTCAAGTCAATCATACAAGTGATTGAGCTGATGGAGCTTTACGTTTACATGGATTTTGCTCCACTTTTAAGTATCTGTTGGAAATATCTGCAGGACTTGAGCATAGAAGGTGAGACCTTCACGCCATCAGATGTAGAGAGAGCTCTGTGGAGTTGCGCTGTTGGGGCCAAGTTATCTTCACAAAAAGTACCAGACCCCAAAAGTGATACAAGTAAAAACTCCAAGCGGAAGAGAAAGCGTTGATATAGTGCCATGCCATTTAACTGACAATCCTTGTAAGTTTAACTAACTTTATTTTTTTTTCTTGTCGAAAAGTTTAACTAACTTTATAACCTAGATTAAAATGCCACCGCTCTTTCGGCTGTTCAAGCGAGCATTTTCATCAACTCATGAACAGCCTCCCTGTACTGAATAATATGTTCTGAGTTCTTAGGCCTAAACCTTGTTGCTTCTACTTTGCATTCTACAAACGATGAATCTTCGACCCCAAAGGTAAACATCCTTATCATTATTACACAATAGTGATTAGGTTTTTCTAAGCCAAAGTCTGAACTTTCAAGGCTAGTGATTGAAGCACTCCTCGTTTAGCCTCTTACAATCACGAGAAAAATTGTCAAATATTGAATTTGGAGTGCAGATGATCAGTAGTGAACTGCAAAAATTGCTACCTTTGAAATTGATCAAAATAGTGTTCTCGTCTTCTATGCTTTCAGTTGCTGGATTCCAATGCATATTAGAAGGGCTTGTTACATTTTTCATTTAACTTCTGTGTTTGGTCAAAAGTCTGCAATAAGTAAATTGGGCTGCAACTTCGGCAACCCAGGAGAACAAGCGTTGCTGTGTCATCAGTGGATACATTGTGTCACTATTTCTCGTTACAGATGTATAGACCTGGTGTCATCTAAGATTCTGCCAAGTATGAAATTCAGTTAGTATACGTGTTTGATTAAACTTTCAAACACCCAAATAGGAAGCAAATCTGAAATAAAAATCTTTTCAACTTAATCACTTGCGTTAGGTACTATGTAGGCGCCTCATCCCATCCTTGCGCTTTCCTAAGTTCACCCGTTTGTCTTTTTTCAACAAACAATAGCGTTAGTGGATTAATTGTTTGTTGCTAGGGAACTTTTATGAGCACTTTTTGTTCGTATGACCCGTGTCAGATATCTCCGTTGATAAATGCATTTTTGGTGATTTGAAAGCACCTGCTTCCTTCTGTTGTGCAGGAACAGTAGTGGAATCGTGACGAAGAAAGACAAACTAGTCTCGTGGGTGATCATAATTCTTTAGCAGTCTCCTCGAGCACGGCAGCCATCTCCAGTGACATTTAAGCGTTTTCAGCTGGGTTAAAGTCGCTGGAAGCTGACATACAAGGTCACCAAAGTTCTACAATCTTTTCATACAGAATTTAAGAGTTGATTTTTTTTTCCTTAAACTTTTTTTTGAGAAAAATTAAAGCACCACCAGTTAAAACTGTTCTAACGGGAAGCTTCACAAAAGCTCTCTCAAGGATTGATGATTCCATTAGTGTGGAAAGACTTCCCTTTTGATGTGGATAATGACATTACTTAACGATGATTTGCTGTCATTAACTTAGCCAAAGCTGTTTCGAATCTCATGATACCTACTGGGCCTCACAAAGATGTTTTTATCTTTTTCCACATCGTATACGACTCTTTCGCTTTTGCATTGTGGTGGGCTTGCGGGGTTTATTCAAGTTTTCTTTTTCGTTTGACAAGGTAATTTGACGTGGTGTGACACGAACTTTCGCAGCACCTGACTAGTACATCGCTCTCTCAAAGTGCTTAACTTGGCATCTCGGACTAATACGTTACCCCTTTCAAGCACTCACATTACCCGTTTTAAGCGTACGCATTATTATTGTTCGCACTTAGTGTTGAAAAACACCGCTCCCCAACAATGCTACATGTTGGAAAGTGCTTACGCTACATGTTGGAAAGCACTTTCGGGTCGTCCGACTGGTACATTGCTCTTTGGTAATGATCGATCGAGTCTCTGAGCGCGTACGTTACCACACCAAGCATAAAACACAACCTCTTCAAGCACACAAACTCATGAGAAAAAAAAACTATACGTGAGAGTTTCCATTCCTACGGCTCGAATCATTCTCAGCTGCCCCGACAGGAATTCTTTCCTTGTTTGTTGGTCTTCTTCCAATTATCAACTCAAATCCCAATTGGTCTTCTTACAACTAAAATATATGTTTTCTGATGATTTTATCCACGCGATGACTGATAAAAATATGAAATAACCCCATCATGGAGCGTCCAAGTTTGAAAAAAAAACTTTGTGATTTATCGATCGAAGAAGTCGCATGTGGTCTAATATGTGGATAGAGTGTTGGGTTTCTATTCATGTATTCCGGGCTCGAAACTCCTTCATTTCCTAAATTATTATAATAGTTTTAAACCATCTCCCCCCCTTAATAATAAGAAGAAATTGTAGCAATGGTCCCTTAATTTTAACCAATTGGAGCAATGGTTTCTCAACTAAAAATTCATAACTATTGGTCTCTTAACTCAAAACGTGTAGCTATGGTTCTTTTCGTCAATTCCGTTAGACATTTCATCAAAATGATCATGTTAGAAGAATCCTTGCTACAATTTGGTTCAAGTTGAAGGACCACTGCTCGAATTGGTTCAAAATTGAGGGATCGTTTCTCCAATTGAGTTAAAATTGAGGGTCATTTCTACAATTTTCTCATTTAGTTTTCCATATTCACCTCTTGATTCAACGTCACGTGCGTGACATGTGACTCATCTTGACGAAAGTTTCAATGAAGTTGATGAAAATGACTATAGCTGCACGTTTTGATGAGTTAAAAGATTAATGATCATAGATTTTTAATTATTGGATCATTACTCTAATTTGATTAAAATTGATGAACCATTGTTGTAATTTTCTTTAATAATAATAAATTTTAAAAAATAAAAATCGATCCACGAAGTAAAACCAAAGGAGAGTAAAATCCCATGCTCTTTTTTGTTCTTGAAAACGACAGTCGTTTCCATTGTTCCTTCTCCGAAGAGCAAGTAATTTGATGGAATAATATTCCAGAACAAATGGTCCTGATTCCTGAGAGGACGAAGACGTTTGAACGATTCAGAATGGAAAAAGTCACCTAATTCATACAACAGAATGGGGCAACAAAAGTTGTTAAACCATTTGTGGACCCGCTCCAATTTCGTCATCGCTCAACTCTTTCACTGCAACTTTGACGTGATAGTTTCTTGCATGATCCATTAGCTTGACGCAAAATGATTTATTAACGTGTCAGGTTGTTATCGGTTTACCTATTAAGGACATGTTAAGATAATAAGTTTCACACGATATTATCCATTAAGATAACGAGTATAACATAAAAACACACACGAACACAAAAAACATAACTCATTTGCCAAGTCTACAACAACTCTTTCAACAATTTACATGCATCCATCACTAAGCTAAGTCAAATAAATTTATTTTAATCGTTAAATTTTTGTTTAAAAATATATAAATTATAATTTTACAGTTAAAACATTTGAAATATATATATATATATATATATATTCTATTGGAAAATTGAAATATATATTTTTTATATACCATCCATTTATGTTTTAGATTATATTTTGATCTTGATATTGGCCATCACCCAATAACTTTGGCAAAAGAAACCAAGTTTACTTGACCTGGCTTGTATCTTCAATCTTGGCACCATGTACCTTCAGCCAAAATGCCAAAAAGGAGGACATTTAACTTTTGGGGTGTGATATCCATACACCTCATTTTACTTCTCACGTACCTTTCTAATTTTCGGCCATCGGATTGGATGAATTGAAGAAGATCAATGAACAAAAAGTATTAAGGAGTGTGTGAGAAGTAAAATGAGATGTGTGGATAACACATCCCTTACTTTTTAGATTATGATATTTTCGTCCAACGATATCTAGTCTTTAATTTGCTGAGAAAGCTTTTACTACAAATTTTATGAACAACGAAATCATTTTTTGCACTCCTACAAGATTATACCCGCACTCGTACACTAACAACACAAAAATTATAGTCGCACTCTTGTTTATATTCTAACGAAATTAGGCAGTGTTTGGTGACTTGATTAAAACAGTAATTAAAATTTTAAACGATATTATATAAACTCTCCATATTATAGTTGTCCAGTTTCCATCAGCAAACAAGAACTACAATGAACTTGACTGTTTGGATCCTCAGAAAGTTATTAGCAGGAATAGAAAAAAAAAAGGGATTGTGGAAACATGCACAGCATAAATCCCCACCAGAAAATGCTCAAGGGCTGCACGTTTACAGTGCATAATTGGATGGTTTAGACCAATCAGAAACTTGACCAAAAACTGAAATATTCATCAGAAAATGACATGTCAATTTTTGATTCACACTGCTCTAATTTTTAAATTTTTTCAATTCAACCACCATTTTCCATTTCAACCTTTCTCCCTTTTCCTTCTTATATTTTATGCAATTGTGCTTTTCATTTTGCTTTCTCCTTTTAAGTGGGTCAGTTTAGAATTCGTTCGGAAGTGTTTTTAAAATGACTGAAAATGTTTTTAGAGAAAATGTTTTTAGAGCAAATGTTTTTTGTTTTCTAAAGCATTGGAAGTGCTTCCTCGTTAGTGCTTCTTCCATATAACACTTAAAGTGTCTTTTTTTTTCTTCCATAATTTATTTGCGTTTTTACCAAGAATTGGTTTCAAAAATGCTTTCAATAATTTTAAAAGCGTTTTCAAACGGCCTCTTAATATTTTTCTATTTTTTCTTAGATTAAAAATATAAGAACCTTTTGAATATAAAATAATTTGACGAAATAGTCCAAATTTAAAATAAAAATTTATGTTTCTTGCAATCGTAAGAGTACACCTAGTTTGATTTTGCATAACTAATGGGTTTATAATAATTAGTAATTAATCATTGATTAGGGATTCGACAAAGCAGTGTCAGTTGTTTTCTTGCGCTGACGCAGATGATATCTACCACATTGACACAATTAAGTTCCACGTAATTGTTATATAACTATTAGGATTAATATTAAATTAAAAAATAGATAGTTAGTATAATTATTTCAAAATTGCAATAAACTGTCCACTTCGACTGTAATTATGATCTGGGGGAGGAATGGGTTGGGGAGGACCTTACACTATTTCTAAAGGAAATATTGAATTTTAAATATATAAAATTTAAATTTGACGGCTTAAGTGATACTTTGATATTTTGTTTTTTAATTTTGTTCTCCAATATGTCACATTTAAACTATTATTTATTTTTATAATTGTAATAAGTTATTTTTAGAACAAAAAATAATAATACAAATGATAATTAAAAACATTTATTAATCACGAAAAATAGATTTGAAGTTGCAGTCAAATTTGACGACAACCACTCTTGGTGCGGTGATGAAGTCTAAATTCATGTCATATTGGAGAAACTCTAAAGTTTAAGCTAAAATTGCCATATTTCGTCGATATTTCCGATATATCTATTAAATATCGAAAAATCTTTTATGTTTAGTTCAAACTAGTGTTTGACATTCTCTAAAGTTTCATTTTAAATTTTCATCATTTTCATCAAAAGCAACCGATAGTATTGATATATCCGTCGATATTTTCACAAATTTATATATCAATATTTCCAATGATACTGATATATTAAGCACTGTTTTGATGTCAATTTACATCATGCCACATAAAAATTGACATTTAGATTAGAAAATACCTTTTTTACTGTTATTGCTGATATGGGCTTTTCTACAACTCATTTAGAGATGCTCTTAAACCTTAATTATTGATTAAGGGCAGTGCTCTATGATTGCACCCATCACCTAATCGTGATTAGATAATTAAAGATACCAGGTCGAGGTCCTACATGTCCTCCAACTTTAGGACTTACTACTTGGCTTACTTCTCTACATAATTAATTAACTTGTATAATTATGTGCGTGAGTTAAAAGATGAAGGAGAAAATCAAAATCAAAAGCTAAGGCATGATCACAAAGTAGAGCTGTAATCCACAAAGTTAAAGTATCTTTTGTTAATCCAGAGCCAAATCCACTGTATAATACAATACTAATTCGGTCATTAGTGCCCAGTTGCATGGCATCTTCTCTGAAATTGCTTAATTACGAAGGAACCAGATTCCCTCTGGATCCTTTAAAACTGAGCCCACTAATTAATGAATCTGAACCGTTGAAATTTGATCCAACGGTTACAAACAAGAAGCCCCTCTAAAAGTTATAATAATTGTAGCAATTTGATCAAATTTCAATGGTCTGAATTCATTGATTAGTGAACTCAGTTTTGATGGATCCGGAGGAGATCCAGTTCCAATTATGAATGTTAGAGTAAATGTAGAATTATGGAGAATAATCCGAATGATGACTTTGAGGTACGACTTGAATTGTTTCCTTAAAGTGTTATTTGCCCCCACTCGAATGAGTTTGCTAAAGGATTCTTGACAAATCACTTACAGGATACAACAAAATATGAAATATTCGATTAACAAAATCAAATTATATTCTCTTAGAAATAAATTGTATGAATGTGATGGAAAGAGAAAAGAGAGCAAGGAAATTGTGTGTACAATAGATTTCTGAATGATTCATTTTCTACTAATGTCATCAATATATATAGAGAGAGTTACACCCGTTCGACATATCCTTTGATTTGAGTATGTCTTTTCACCATATGATACAACACATTGCAGCAGTATGTCTAATAAATATATGATGTATAACACCTCTTACCCAAGGGATCAGGAAACATGTCTTTTCGGCAATAATAAAAAATACATGTTCAAATTGAAGAGATGTGCTTTTTAAGATCAATAACCCAATCCCATCCCTTGTCAGTCAAACAGCCGCATATATATATATATATATATATATATATATTATATTTTTTAATTATTCAACAATGAAATCATTCCATCATTCGTACGTAAATCTAAACAATATTACTTTAATCACCAAGAGAAGTATGTGTGTAACATGTAAAACAATATGCCGATAACTGATAAGAGAACACGTATGGCGATGACATTTGGTAAATAAATTTTACGCGTCAGCGTTATTCTAAAGAATAATTTTCTAATCAAATTTGCTCGTAAAATGATATGAAAATATTTTACCGATGTAAATGTGAAGTGTCCCCCATTTTACTTTTGTAAAATGATAAGACAATGTGTTATATATGTAGGTATAAATTAGTACAATTAGCAAGAATGATTATTTTTTGACATTTGGTTAAAGTAATAATTATTTTTAATAACGGTCATATATTGATGACATAATGATCATACAACGATGATATAACAACTCCTAATGATTTCTTATAACTAAGAATGTCAAAAAAATCATTGATGCTAATAGCAATATAAGTTATCACCCATTCTTCTATAAGAAAGTTTAGTAAATAAACTTGTGATCCTAAGTATATGTATCATTGGATTTGTATATAATTACAGAGTGATATATTGACACATCCCGACCCGGAATGTCCACTAGGACTCTGAATCGAGTTGTGATGGTCAATACCTGGAAGGTGACGAAGCCATAAAGTGTGATAACATGTTAAATGGGTCCAAAACCGCTCACCACGTACTCGTGTTTATAGGCACTTTTAGGTTTAAATTTATTCACATTATCACACTTCATGGCTTTGTCACCTTCCAGATGTTGCCCAGCACAACTCGACTTGGAGTCCTAGTGAACATTCCGGGTCGGGGTGTGTCACATATGTTCTCTTTTGAATAACGAACCACACACATGTTAGAGAGATTACGTTTTTGTATTACATTTGTGTATCATCTAATTTGACAAGTAAATATTACGTCGGTTAATTAATTGAGCTCACTAGATGTTGAAAACATTTGTTACTTGACTTGAGATAGTATGCTAATTTAGTATAAATATATGGAAAATGATTCTCGCCGGATCCTTTTCTTAGGAACCCTATGAATATTGTGATCGTTCATCGTACATCATATAATTAGTTTTCGTTGGATACTATTTATATTTAATTTTAAATTTTGAAATGATTTCTGACCGCACGACATACGATGAACAGTCACGATCACCGAATCCCTAAGATCCTGCGAGAATCTTTTTTCTAAATATATAATTCTTTTAAGTATATATTACTCAACAAACCATCAATAAAATGTCAATATCTATGGATAACATATTTAAGATAAAGCATCTCGTTAAATTATCGATACAACATCCGTCCGCCATGCAAGGATAATTACCAATAAAATAGAGTAAGGCCATCTCCAACCGAAGGGTCCAGAGAGCCAGATGGCCGAAAATAGCCCGAAAACCATCTCCAACCGAGGGCTCAGCCAGAAGGCTATGGAATCTGAGAGGGCCCCACAGAATCGGAGAGGGCTGGAGGGCTGGCTAGAAAATATAGCATTCCTGTCGGTTATAACCGACAGGATTGTTTAAATAAAAAATTTGAATGCAACGGTTAGTCAACTAGCCGTTGTATTCATTTTTTTTTTTTTTTTGGTTTTTTGGGCCAACTTTTTTTTTTAATTCTTAAAAATTTTAATTTTTTTTTTCTTATAAATACCTAAACCATTCATTAAATTTAAATTCTAATTTTTTTGGTTTTTTGGGCTATCGTTGTAGTTTTTAAATTTATGTTGTTGGATTTGAATTTAAGTTGTTGTAGTTTTTAAATTTAAATAATAAATTATGTTTGGCCCTATGGCCCTTTGGCCTTTGGTTGGAGACGGTTTTTCGTGACATGGCTAAAACGAGCCCTATGGCCCTCTGGCCCTCGGTGGAGACGGAGGCAAATATGGCCCTGTACTGTTCATTAAAATATTAATATCTTGGAAAATCTTGAAGGGCCAGAGGGCTAAAACGAGCCATCTGGCCAGCCATCGGTTAGAGATAGCCTGAACTACCTAGGGTTGAGTTTTAGTCTTATGATCTTTAACTATTCACTTAAGTGGTTAAGGGCGAGTTTCACGCTCGTATTTTATACGATACGTCCCGAGTTTGATACATAGTATTGGTGAATCACAAGATGGTGACCGATGATGCTAAAATATCTTAATGAGTCTTCTCTGGTCCTGAAAAGGTGAACTGTCGTGGCAAAATCGTGAATTGATTCCCTTTTAAGGGGGAGAGGGAGAGAAAAAAAAAAAAAAAAAAAAGGAAAGAAAGTATTCACTTAACTTACGTAGTAACTACGTGCATGTTGCATAGCCTATCTGTTTTTATTTTCCTGAAAAAGACAAGACACATGGAACGTGTTTCATATAAAGTGGGTGACCTGGCATTTGGCAAGGAGGCGAGAATTGCGCTCAAAAAGCTGTGGGCCACCTCCGGCTGGGGGGTCGGCACCCAGTTTATGACCAACGCACCACCGCTGTTCCACGTGTCTCACCCTCCGGTCATCGTGCCACACACGCTAGATAAAAACCTGGACATCACGTGCGGTTTGTGATCGTATCTAATCGATCGATCTTACGTGTCAAGATCAACGCCCCGTGTAGCATGTTTGATGGCCCTTTTACAGTTTTACCCCTTATCCTGTACGAATGCACTGTGTCCCAGTCATCTCTATGCCAGAACATTTTAAAATATTATTTTTTTAAAATTTTGAATTTTGAAAATGGCTCGCTGAAGAAGGTTGTTAGGGTTTTATAACCCATCTGCAACCGTACACGTGTTCAGCACTTCAGATCTTAGATTTCGTCGTCGTCCGCTGAAGTATCACCTAACATCCCGGAACTGCGTTTAATTTCCATAACTATCCTCGTTCACCAACCGATAATTGTCGGTGGGAAACGTGGACGCAAGGGTAACTTGGTCATTTCAAAAGTGCGGACGCTGTTCAAGTACGGGGCGCGTCTCATCACTTGACAAGTACGGGGCCAAGCTATATATATGCACGCGATATTATCGGGGTGATACTAATTTTTAGAGTAAATTGCTGGAGTGGTTCTTTAACTATAAATTAATTTGAGCAATAGTTTTTTAATTAAAAATTCATTATCATTGTTTTCTTAACTCATTAAACGTTCAGTTATAATTCCTCAACTAAAAATCCTTTACCAATGGTCCTTCAACTTTTATCCAACTAGACAAATAGTTCTTTAACCTTAACCCAATTAGAGAAATGGTCCCTCAATTTTAACTGAATTGTAGCAATGATCATTCCAACATAACTCATTTTGACAAAATTCTGATGAAGTTGACGAAAATGATGATAGCTACACGTTTTAATGATCAAGGACCAATGATAATTGATTTTTAGTTGAGGGACAATTGCTCCAATTTGATTAAAGTTGAGGGACCATTGCTACAATTTACTCTAATTTTTATTTGTAAGTGAAAATTTTATTTATGAACAAATAATATTATTTATACTAAACGAGATGGGTGAGTTTAGCTTCACAATGAGCTGACAATAATGTAATTCAAATTCGCTTTTGGCGAGAATTAAACTTAAAACCTCTCACTTACAAGTGAATAAGAATACCATTAGACCGTAGTATTAATGGCGTAAATGAAAATTTTGAATTCAAATATTATGAATGACGTATTTAAAACTAATTTATTTTCTAGTTTTTTGGTATATTATATTTAAAATAACCAAAATCACCTCTTAATGATTAATTTATTTTCTTAATAATTTATTTTTCTATATATAATTATAAATATTTTTATTATTTAAGTAATTAGCTATAAGGATAAAGTTCTCTGTTTATTAGCATAATTTTGACCGAAGGGTTATATGAAAGTTAATTAAAATCTAAAAGATTGTTAGTATCATGTCTCAAATGTGAAAGAATTTTATGAAAAATCAATAAATCTTGAAGGGTGTACTTAACCCAACTAGTTATATTTTTTGTGTTTTCTTATGAATAAATAAGTGATTTTTTTTTTCGGTACAAATTTGAAAAGTTATACCCGATGTCTAATACGTTAGAGTACGTTTAATTACAACATGCATGCATAGTAATGGTCACACACGTGCCCTTGTAATTAATACAACTATATTTACAATAAATTTTGGATTACTTCAATAAACAAGGAGCATAATTTGAACTTTATTAGAAGAGAACATTAACATTGTCATAGCCAATCGGTCTAACACATATTTACTTAAGGAAATTGTTGTTAGTACTTCAAAAATTTCATTCTACAATGCTCACAAATGTATTTTGTTTCTTCTAATTGTAGAATGTTTGGAACGTCAAATGAGATTTTTGAAGTGCTAATAATAATTCCCTTACTTAATTACTGAAATAATTATGTTATACCATATTTCTAATGGTACCATTAAACTGAGCTAATATTTAAGATATTTTTCTTTGAAATTTACGTACTTTTTAATGTTTCTACTTATCACTATAATTCATAATTTACTTGATTTGAACCTCAATAATTTATCTTTTCAACTTAAACCTCATTAAATATCTAGCCACTTTTGCAGCTTCCGTATTCAAAATTTTACATGATTATATACATCTAGTGATCGTGATTATCACTATTCTTAATCCTAGGTTTCTTATAAGACTTGGTAAAACGGCAGCAGTGACAGGCACGCTCTCGTTGGGGGCGTGGTTGTTGTCCTCCCTAAACAAGCCCATATGAAGCTTCCAATTACTAATCCTCCATTAATCATTAAATTAAATTTTAGAAAATACTAATTAACAAAAATATTTAAAAAAAAAGTAAAACAATAAAAAAAAAAAAGTCATAAAAAACCCAAAATACCATTCACTCTTTGTCGCATCCAGAAGCATTTGGTGGTTCTATGATCTGGTCACCTTGTCCTTCTCGTGAATATTTATTATTATTATTATTATCTACAAATATAATTCCTTTTTCCTTCTTACTTTTTTTTTTCTCAGATTAAAATGTAAAATGGTAAAACACCTTTCATTTCTTTAAAAATTAAGAGCTTTGAATTCACACGAGGAGGAGGAGGAGCAACCACCCAGATGGAATTTCAATCGGATTTGGAAGGAGGAGGGAAGCATCTCCTATCTTTCGCTACGCTAGAACATCTTCGTAAATTCTCATTCCTTTTTTTTCTCAATTCTTAAATTGTAACGAAAACAAAAATTCTCCAAAAACAAAAAGATGATTCTTTTATTTGTTCGAAGAAAACTTCTAGGGTTAGAACTTTCGTCGTCAATTGTTGCTGATTTTATTATTACTTGAAAGTATTATGTAAAAAAAAAAAAAAAAAAAAACCCTGAAAAATCAAGAAAAGAAAAGTAAAAACATTGTTTGTCTTTGTCGAAAATCCGGTTAATAATTGCATCTTTTTCTGAATTTTTGTACTGTTTGATTGACTGGGTTTTTTTTGGTGTACGAGTCACAAATTATCGTTTTAGTACACGGTTTATATGAATTTCTTTTCAAATTACTCAATTTTTTATGAATTGGTGGAAAATTTAGAAAGAAAATCTGGGGATGTTGTTACTTGTTATTGTTTAAAAAATCAATTCAGACATTAACATTTGAGAACGTGGGTTCTGTGAATCAATTTAAATAAATTAATTATCTTATTTCGTCAAGTTTTTTTATTTTTCTTCTCCCTCTTTTAATCATTTAATTAGTTAATTAATTAATTTCCCTAATCAAATTCAAAGACGTGTTGAGCTGTTTCCATTTCCATTGCCATCTCTTTCATTTCTCAAATCTCTCTCTCTCTCTTTCTCTCTCTATTCGTATTGCTTCCCAGAGGCCTCATTTGCAAGCTGTAAATTGATGGTAGCACATTTGGCCTCAGCCCCCACAGACAAAGTCACAACCTTTGTAGTTCTTGCTGTTTCTCTCTATTCAATCTCTCTTTCTCTCTCTAGAATTCCCCAGTCCTCTCTCTCTCTCTCTCTCTCTCTTATTACACTCGGCAGCACCGAATGTCGCATTGATTTAGAGACGCCTCGCTCGCTCTGCTTTCTCTCCACCACGCGTCCTTCTTCTCCTTCGCCATCTCCCTCTCTCCCCTCTGTCTCACTTTCTCTCTCTACATTTCCTGACAATGAGATCAAAGTCGTAGCCTTTTTCTGCATTTGGGGTCTCTTCGTCTTCAAGCGGTCGAGAAGGGGTTTTGCCTCGGACCGAAAAATCGAATAGATTACAAAATAAGAAACGTTTCAGTTCGTTTGGGTCGCTTCTGAGCTTGGTTTCGTGAGATCAGACACCCAGAAGAATTCGCACCCATAAAAATGGCGCCCTCTTTCAGCTGGTGGAATAATACTAAAGACACCCACCGCGGCACACCCGTCGTCATCAAGATGGAGAACCCCAACTGGTCCATGGTCGAGCTCGAAGGCCCCTCCGACGAGGACTTCCTCATCTCCGAGTCGCCGGGGCGTGTCCGTGGCAAAAACGCCAAGCAGTTCACTTGGGTCCTCCTCCTCAAAGCCCACAGAGCCGCGGGCTGCCTCACCTCCATCGGCTCCGCAATGCTGGGCCTCGCATCGGCAATCCGCCGTCGCGTCGCCTCCGGCCGGATGGACACCGACGCCGACGTCGAGCCCCACGGCGTCAGGGAAGTCGAGAACCCGGCCGTCCGCAGCCGGTTCTACTTCTGTATCAAGATGTTCCTGTGTCTGTCGGTTCTTCTTCTGGGTTTTGAGGTGGCGGCGTATTTCAAAGGCTGGCACTTTGGGCCGGCGCATCTGCAGCTGGAGTACTTGTGGGCGTCGCCATTTGGGGTTAAGGGCGCGTTTGATTGGGTTTATTCGAAATGGGTTTTGTTCCGGGTGGAGTATTTAGCTCCGCCGCTACAGTTCCTGGCCAGTTCCTGCATTGTTCTTTTCATGATTCAGAGCTTGG
This sequence comes from Pyrus communis, assembly GCF_963583255.1. NCBI lineage: Eukaryota > Viridiplantae > Streptophyta > Magnoliopsida > Rosales > Rosaceae > Pyrus > Pyrus communis. The sequence continues at coordinate 4,517,304 of NC_084817.1, forward strand.
ATAGGCTAATCCTCTGCCTGGGTTGCTTCTGGATCCGGTTCAAGAAGATCAAACCGGTCCCGAAGGAAGGCTCTTTCGACCCCGAAACAGGGGAAACCGGTTACTTCCCCATGGTTCTTGTTCAGATTCCCATGTGCAATGAAAAGGAGGTAAATTTACTGAATTTACGAATTTTTTTAGCTCAGTAACTTTTAATTTTACGATTTCTGTGGATTTTGTTCTTGGCTGATTGTGGATTGTTTGGAAAATCAGGTTTATCAGACGTCAATTGCTGCAGTGTGCAATCTGGACTGGCCGAAAGCGAAGATGTTGATTCAAATTCTCGACGATTCGGATGATCCAACGACGCAGTTTCTGATCAAGGAGGAAGTCCATAAGTGGCAGCAGGAGGGAGCCAACATTGTGTACCGGCATCGCGTGATTAGAGATGGGTACAAGGCTGGTAATCTCAAGTCTGCAATGAATTGTAGCTATGTCAAGGACTATGAATTCGTCGCGATTTTCGACGCAGATTTTCAGCCCACCCCTGATTTCCTCAAGAGAACGGTCCCTCACTTCAAGGTAAACCTTACTCGCAGCTAATTCTGTTGTTAATCATAATCTGTGATACTCTGATTGAGACTGATCGAACTGCATTATTGTAAAGATTGTTGCTTTTAATGCGAAGATGCGGATAATTATTGCGATTAAGATAGCCTTAATTGCTAAAATCGGTTAATTATTTTAATTTCAGGGCAACGATGAACTAGGGCTGGTTCAGGCTAGGTGGTCCTTTGTGAACAAGGATGAGAACCTGCTCACAAGGCTGCAGAACATTAACTTGTCATTCCACTTTGAGGTTGAGCAACAAGTGAACAGCGTGTTCATTAATTTCTTCGGTTTCAATGGGACAGCTGGTGTGTGGAGGATAAAGGCGTTGGAAGAAGCTGGTGGGTGGTTAGAGAGGACCACTGTCGAGGACATGGATATTGCTGTTCGTGCCCATCTCCACGGATGGAAATTCATTTTCCTCAATGACGTCGAGGTACTATTTTGTCCCGAATTATCCTCTGTTAAAACTAGTTTACTTGCTCTGTTTCAACGGTTGGCTAATGGTTGTTAGTGCTATATGTTTTATGTGCTCAGTGCCAGTGTGAATTACCGGAATCTTATGAAGCTTATCGGAAGCAACAACACCGATGGCACTCGGGGCCTATGCAATTGTTTCGCCTCTGTTTGCCCGCTATTATCAAATCGAAGGTATATATCCTTTTGGTGGTACTTGTCCCTTTGTTCAATTAAGGTTGTTTTGCTTGCCAAGGAATTGTTGTGAATTGTGGTTCACTAATTATATCTTGTTCTTTGCTTGTCACAGATCAGCATCGGCAAGAAATTCAATTTAATCTTTCTCTTCTTTCTGCTTCGGAAACTTATATTACCCTTCTATTCGTTTACCCTTTTTTGCATAATTCTCCCCATGACAATGTTCATCCCAGAGGCTGAGCTACCAGCGTGGGTTGTATGTTACATCCCCGCCACCATGTCGTTTCTCAACATTCTCCCAGCCCCAAAAGCCTTCCCTTTCATTGTTCCTTACCTTCTCTTTGAGAACACCATGTCAGTGACCAAGTTCAACGCTATGATCTCCGGCCTGTTCCAGCTTGGCAGCGCATATGAGTGGGTTGTCACTAAAAAATCTGGCCGTTCCTCAGAGGGCGATCTCACCTCCTTAGTTGAAAAGCCAAAGCATCAAAGGGGGGTCTCAGTGCCGGACCTTGATGAAATGAAGGAAGAAATTAGACAGCAGGAGCAAAAGGTTTCCCGGAAGAAGAAGCACAACAGAATATACACAAAGGAGTTGGCATTGGCTTTCCTTCTCCTAACTGCCGCGGCGAGGAGCCTTCTGTCTGCTCAGGGTATCCACTTCTACTTCTTGTTGTTTCAGGGAGTATCGTTCCTGCTGGTCGGTCTAGACCTAATCGGTGAGCAGGTGGAGTGAAAAGAGAGAGCAATAAACTTTCGTAGCGATAAATGGACGATAGAAACACAGACAAGCCGGGGTGGTACAAATCGTATCTAAGTAGAACAGCCCGGAGAGAGGACTACTTGGGAGAAGGTCGTCGAGAGGGCTGAGAGTGTTGCTCTCTCTCTTGCTTGTCCTCCGCCCTCCAGACTCCGGCCACCCTGAAGAAGAAAAGTAGTTGTGCTATAAATGGAGAAAGGATGGCATCTATGAGGAAAACACAGATGAGAAATAGTGATGCATGTTCAATGTTTGTTTTTTTTTTTTTTTAAATTTATTTTTCATTCTTTTGTTTTTAGTCATTCTTTTTGTAAGAAAATCTGTTTCTTCAAACATCAAAACACACGCTACTTTACAATTTCAAAGGCAATCTTCTTGATGCTTTTATTCTTCTCATCAATTATAAATGGTATATAGTTTCTCTCTTTTTTTTTTTCTTTTTTTTTTTTCTCAAGAGGAAAAAGTACTCCTTAGAAGGGGGCCTATGTTTATATAATAGTAGTGATTGAGGATGAATTTTATATCTGTATTATACACGACACATTCAAGATTCGATTGTCGGTGATGGCGAATGACATGATGGTGGTTAAGAAGAAGTTGAAATGCTTTTGTAAGTCTTCTCGACTCCCAAATAGGGAGACTGTTGTGGTGAAACCACCACCTAGTTATGCAAGAAAAGATCTCTGTTTATTCTTTGATTCTCATTTTATTATTCAATGCAAGTGCCATAAATATAAGCAGTCAAGAAAAAAAAAGATGCGAATCACCAGTGAATTATCCAATTTAATTCTAAAATACCCGCCTACAAATACATAAGAATATACTAGACCGTGGTGCTAGTGACGAGGCCATATCACTCTCTTGAATCCTCACGTTTTATGACAGAAAGCAAACCCAATTTGATTGGAAGGGAAATAAAAAACCAACCCCCCACAGAAAGTAAGCTTCTTCTTCAAGTCGGTATAAATGCCAGATTGGTGATCCCTAATGACTCAGACGATAAGATAAGATGAGCAGAAGTGACGTATTAAATCAGATGGTGTTTGGTTTCTTTACCTTGAAATTGCTACACCTAAATTTGCTGGTATCGCATCAGAAACCAAGAAGCCAGCACCGATGAGATTGACATCTTGTTATAGGAGCAGCAGAAGAAGAAAGAAGCATCAAATCTGTTACTTTTATGGAAAAAGACGCTTGACTTGTTTTCCTTAATTTGATCTAGGAAAACGATTTTCGCAACCTCCGTTTTTCTCCTTCGACACTCCTCTTTATTTCTATGTCGCTTAATATTCCTTTTATTCATTCAATCTGACGCGTGGAAGAAAAGGAATCCAAAGGAAGAATAAAGGATGCATGGCAAACACTGGGAAGAAGTTTCACTTTTTTCATCCTGGGTCACAAGGGCTAATGGCAGAAACGTGCACAAATAAACCGGTTACAAACTTTTAATCGAAAACAGAGCCAGGAGTATTAAAACCTGCAATAGGTCGGTTTTATTTTTTATTAAAGTTTGTACCCCGATTCTATTGGTGCATTAAATTAACAACCGCAACTTTCAGAAACATAACTCATAATTTATTGCAAAAGAAATGGAGATTTTTCAGAGGAAGTTACATGAACATCAGAACAAATCTGTTACTCCTTTCATGATGCAGCAATCTACAAAAACAATTCTTTCACAGATTCCCCTAAAACCCTAGAAAGCTTCAAGCAAAGTCCTATTTCTACAAACACCCAACAAACAGAGTTCTTTCTTCTTCACCAATCAAACCTCTTGCCCTGTTGTCTCATTATACACATTTTTTTTGTAATATAACAAAGTCATCTTCTTCTGCTAAAAATTCGAAGAACAAACAATTAGGAACCGAGAGAGACTATACAACCAGAATAAGCTTCTATTTTTTTTTCGTTTTCTTTCCACTTTTTCTTCTTCTCTAGCTGAGTCAAGTAGAGTTAACCGAAAATTTGAGTTGTCCGTCGGGTGGAAGTAGCCCCTAATATCCGTCTGAATCTTATAACTCCGGCTTCAAGCGGCCTGCTGAACATTATAGCGTGTCAAGGTTAGAAGAAAGCTAAAGACATAAGAACTTTGAAAGCGATTTGCAAACATGAATGAATTTGTGTTATTTACCATTTTGTCCCATATTGTCAATAGCTGAACTAGAATCAAAACCCATATGGAAAAGACCTTGGAGCTCATTGTCTAATACATTCTGCAAAATCACATGCGTTAAATCAGCCGCTGTTTCGTCAAACAAAAAAGACGATTATATCTTATGATTTGAAGTCTCTCAATTCTAATTACCTGAGGCAAGGAAGGAAATTGTGGAGCTGAAGTTGGCATACTTGGCAAGTTTCCAGGGAACATACCGGGAGGGTATGGGTGAGAAGAGCCGATTCCAGGACTAAACCCGAAGATAGCTCCACTGCCACTCCGCGAGTTAAGAATCTACATAGAAGGCAATCCAAGATGAAGTTCAATACATTCACTAATATTTTGTTGTAATTGACAAAATTATTGAGTAATACTTGCGTTTTGGACGGACTTACATCTTTGGACAGAATCCGTTCAATATCAATGTTGAGTTCTGGATTGACCGTCGCAAGTTTCATTGATAAAAACTGAATCATTAAAGAAAGTAAACCTTTACTGAATCATAAAACATATCGGAGCTAGACAACCACGGTACTAACATTTCACAATTATGGACATGGTTCTCTAGTTTCAGCTTACAACTAGCAGAAATTGCAGTACAACTATAAACATAGCGGATATATTTTTCTCTACAAAACATGGAAGTAGTTCCTCATTTTATACTGCAGAATTTCTTACCTCAACTTGCTGTTGCAGAGACTGCACATAATTGATAATCTCATCAAGCATTACAGCCTTCCCAGTAATCTAGAAACGTGATTGTTTAACAAATTGATCAGTATTCTATATAACATAAGAGATTACTCCGAAAACTGACCAACTCCAAAATTTATGAATACCTTATTGCATCCCGGAACAAGTTCTTGAAGCAATCTCATCCGCTCGCTAATCTTTTCTCTTCTTACCTGCAAGCAGAAAGTTATATTGCTTCAATAAACTAATTGAAAAGGAAATTTTCATGAAATTTTGATACATGGATATATCGTAATGAGAATGCACCCTTTCTGCGAGGCTATGACTATTTGTAGCCTGGCCCCTTCGGGCTCTAATATGAATGTAACTGTCTTTTGGATCTCCGCTTTGAGAATTTTCTTTAGTCTGTTTGCCCATCTGCTTGCCACGCAAATTTGCAGCTGCGTTTTCTTCAGTTTTTGCTTTCTTCTCATCTTGCTCTTTCAGATAATCAGAGCTCTCCCCAGACATATCCTTGTTAAGTTCCCCATCAGCATTCTATTACAGATAACAAAGAAATTAACATCACCGGAATAAATAATCAACAAAAAAAAAAAACTGATACCAATTCAGCATAGCTCAATTTACCTTATTTGGACTGAATGCAGAGTTGGATTTGGAAACTCGTTTCCTTCTCTTTCCATTCGGCGAAGATCGTAAAGCACCCTCTTCGGAAATTTGGCGATCATCGTGAGATTGGGCACCGATTGTTGAAGTCCTCTCAGTGACCCCCTCCCTGTTGGGGTTATAGTTCGGAGGACACCCAGGGTTAGCAATCTGGCCACACTCAGAGAGACCAAAAGAACCAACCATTTCTGAGAAGCTTCCACTTCCAAAACATTGAGGAAGCTTTGGCACCATCCCAACATAGCTTGAATCAGATGGATATTGAACAAGGTGGGAGGTGCTACTCATTCCCTGATTCTCCATCGCAACGGGGTAAGGTGGATTGGGAAATTCGCCATGGGAAACACCCGAAGGACCGCCAAAATTATCATTCTGACTCAATGAAACAATTGGATCCCAACCAGAACCAAAGAAAGGGTCAGCCCCATTTGAAGGCTTAAACATGGACACAGAACTCGTTGCCGTTCTGGAAACCTTTTCGGGCAGCGGATTCATGCTCATCCCGGAAGATGGACAGTTCAGGCTCCCATCAATTCTATGCTGAAACCCTACATCCTCACTGTCATGACCTCCCATTTTATGAACTCAGAAGTCCTAATCCTCCAAAACTATGGAGTCCTCCTCCACCAACCTATATATTATTCAAACGACAAAAGAAATCTAAGACACTAAAGGGAAAGTGGGTGGCTTTGACCAAAGTTGACTGGTGATATCTTGCAGACTCAACAAGGAACAGGTAACCTCTGCAGCTTTATAGACCTGAGAGGGTGCTAAAGCAACAGATGCCTCTTGTTGCAGCATCCCATGGACACAAAGTGAGAGGATAAATCCAGTGTATCAGGCATAAAATCCTATACTGCACCACCCTAAAGACCTCAAAAACCCTAGGATCAAGCTTCTAGTGCAGGGAAGGGAAAAATAAACAAAAGAAAATGCTCCCCACAGACAAGAAAAAGTGAACCTTTCAGAGCATAAAGTTAGACATGGACAAACATAGACATTAGCTAAGCAACAGCTCACCAGACTAACAAAAAGAAAGCAGATTCCCTTTTTCTCTTTGGAGAGAGCTAAATTTCAAATTTTTTATTTTCAATCCTCAGCTCAATCAAACATCAATCTGGTTGATGGAACCAGAAGGAAAAGGGGGTTTTGAATCTCTCCAAACTATGACCAAAATTAGGGAGAAGGAGAATCACTCCAAGCTTCAAGCAATTGAATATTATAATAATGATTAATAAAAATGGCTGCCAATTACCTATCAGGAAATAACAACTAGCTCTTGCAAGTTTTGAATCAAAAGAGCTAGAAGCCTAGAAACTGGGAAAAAGGAAAGTTGCAGAACCCCTTTTGAGATATTCTTAGATGGGTACTCCAAGAAAGACCAGAAGGCATCAAATTTATGCTTGAATTGTGACAGAAGAGAAAATGGGCAGGGTTTTAGCTCAGTCCCTGAATTGGGATTTTGATTTTACCTCCAAAGGAATCCAATTTGACAGGAAAATCCCAATTCACAAGTTGGGTATTTGCATAAACAGCAAAAGAAGCATCAAGTTCTAACCTTTTTCTTATGGATCACACACAAAATGCAGCAGAGCTATGGAGCTACAAAAAGAGTGAGGGTTTGCTTACCTGCCCAAGTTAACAGATGACATGTATGATTTAAAAGACCCAGAAATAACCACTGCCAACTGCTTTGGTTGGAAAAATTATTACAGAACCTAATCTCTCTCTCTCCTTCCACACTTCACCCTTTGTAATTCTCTCTCTCTCTCTCTCTCTCTCTCTCTCTACTTTGAGCATTCACTTCTCTGCAATTTTCCAATATAATAATGCTTTCCCTCTGTTTTTTTTTTTTTTTTTTAACTTTGTTTTGGGAATTAAAAAATTGGAGAGGTTCTTCTCTTCAAGGCCAAGCTTGCTCGCTTGACATCTTTGACATACTTTAAAATTTTTAATTTAATTATTTTTTACTGACACATTTGCCAACTATTGTAACAGACCTCTCTTTGCTGTTACACACTCATTTTTCTCAGTGCCAACTAACCCATTCACCCCCTTTCATTTCTTTTGAGAATAAAAACTCATTATGCTCCTAACCTCCATCATCCTTCCATCTGCATCATTGCACACCAACTCTCTGGGCCCCACTTCCCAATCCCCCCTTCTCCACCCTTGGATTTCTTATTTCATTTTTTTTAATACGTTCCATGGAGAAATATTACGAGAGATTAGCTCTTCGGCAATGATCGTGTACGAGATACTTACCTTTTTTCTATAAAGATGAGAATCATTACACCTAGAAACCCCCGCACGTCCCTCCTCCACCATTTTTATTACGAAATATTAGGAAATTAAAAAACAACAATACAAGCGGGAGGACTAAGCCAAGACCTGCAGTGACCAAATAATCAACGAAATCGATAATAAGGGCAAAATGAAGTATCATGAGTATTGGTTGAGGCAATAAAATCCGGAACCATAGACCACCATCTATAAGCATAACTATCTGCCCAAATGAAGCTAAATAATTAGTGACCTGATTTCATTCTCTGATAAATATGTTATAGACAATTTGTCCAATTCACCATAAAGAACCAAGGGACCTTATGACCTCGCACATTTTTTTTTCTTGAACAAACTATTTTATTTACATTAAAAGGGATGAGGTGGGCTTAGATTCACAATGTGCTAACAATAATATGGTTCAAATTCACCTTTGATGAGAATCGAATTTAAGATCTTTCACTTACAAATGAAAATGAATACTACTAAACCATAATATTAAATGGAAAGACCTCACACTTAAACACTTAAAAGAAAGAAATATTATTAGATCGTAGCATCGACCGATATAATTCGTGATTACTTTTATATTTTTTTATTGTTAAAGATTTCTGGTGGGCCCGTGCTTGACAGGTGTGTGCTTCTCAGGGGACCACACTGAGAGTATTAGGCTGGGGAGGCATAACAGAGGCTAATATTTAAAAAAAGTCTTTAAATTAATTAAATTAAATTAATCTAATATTAGTTGGTAGTAAAACTTGTAAATTGTAATATTTTGTTTTTTGTTTTTTGTTTTTTTAACTTGGGAGGGTTTTGAGTCTCTGTGTGCTGAGGAACATAAGGAATAATGGAATCTAATCATCAATTGACCTCCTTGTCCTGGTACGGTTATCCAGCTGTAGTATTACTCTCTTAATCCAAGTACCCAACAAACCTGGTCAAACCAAATTATCTGGTCAAACCTCCACCTCCTAGGCCTGGTTGTGATCTTGCTGGCAAAAACTCAAAATTTATTCCGAATTTAGCGGCTAATTTGATGCCAAGTCATCATCAGGTGTGACACACAACACCCTAGAAATGGGAACAGGATCCTCACCGGATCCTTTTTCTGAAGATCTCGTAATCGTAACCGTTCATCGTATATCGCACGTTCAGTTTTTGTTAGGTATTATTTATATTTAATTTTATATTTTAAATTTTAAATTTAAAATGATTTTTGACCGCACGATATATGATGAACGATTATAATCACGGCATCCCGGGATCCTCAAGAAAATGATCCGTCGAGGATCATTTTCCCTAGAAATGAGTCCCAAAGTATTCATTAATTGAAAATTAGGTTTGAATCGCTATTCTTAAATTAGACTGAAACACTGTTGAAATAAGGAACCGTTGAATGAGGTCATTTGGGTAGTTCTCTTCGTATCATTTTGATGCTTTTTCGCCTCAGTCGTGATACTTTTTTGATCAGTTTGGTGATTGATGACATTAAACAACTACTGAATGAGATATATGATGATTATGAAGTCTATACTTGTCGTCAAGGTAACAATGTGACTGATCGGCTAACTCGTTTTTTCTTTATATATCGATATGGATCGCTACTTAGTTTGAATAACAGCCGAATTTCATTTTGGACATGTTATATGTTGATATGTAAGTTATTATGTCATTTTCAAAATGTGTTCATTGGAGGGGGACCTACAATAAGTACTTTAAAGCAAATATAAATAGTTAGATACGATGATAGTGATGGTACACCAAACTGATCAATGTGGGGACTCACATTGAATCATAGCTCTCAGTTCATTTCAAGTTGGAGGCTTGGAATGGGACTCGAGGAGAAGAACAAGGTCTTGGTTTTTTTTTTTTCAATTTCTTAAAAGATGAAAACAACAATCAATAATTGGGTTTGATTGTTTGAGAAAGTGATTAATTATCTAACATACATATAGTCTAAGCAGATGTCGCTTTACCCCAGTTAAAAACAATTATGTATATGTATCATAGTGCGAGTTTGATTTCACCGATCTCCCTTCTTTTAACAACTAACAGTTTAACTCACTAACACTTTCGTTTGTTAAAAAAAAAATTATACCCTAAAGGTCAATCTCATTGCTTAGTACAAATTTATTGTTGTATAAAAAATCTTCCGTGAATGAATTCATCTGAAACCATGAGCATGAGACATTGTAAATAGAGATACTAAGGAGATTCTCTTAACGTAGGATTCTTCATAAACTCTCTGTCATCTCCCAGTTTAACGTTAATTTTCGTGCCAATGTTAAAAACATTATTCCAAAAATATGAGGTGACTGAGAATCTATGGAGAGTTTTATTTTTGAGTCTCCTTAGCATTTCTCTTGTAATTTATTCCACCCCATCTTATTTTAAGATCAGTAGAGCTTTCATTTAATCTAATCAATGTTTCCCTCTGACAAAAGAAATAAAAAGAGCTTTAATTTAGTTTTGCCAGCTCTGCTTGAAGCTAAACCAAAGCCACAGATTTGATTCAATTCATCCAACTTCCTCATAAAAATGTTTCAAATTCCAGAACCCCACAAATAAATGTATTGCTTTTTCTCAAAGTAGAATTGATTATGAAATAATCACAATAATTCACCTCGGGTCATCTCGACAAAGCAGCTCGGATATATGAGTTAGGCCAGTTAATCACGATAGTCTACTTACCCCCTTGCAACCACGCTTAAATCCTTTTAGGGAAATCTTAAAGTCTGTCGCACATGCATATGTGAATTAATCATGTCCATTGATGAATATGAAACACACAATGTATCAACGGACACAATCAACCATTAATAGTAGACGATTGTCCGAGCTACACTAATGATCCCACCTTTGAGAGTGTGAGAGGGCATATCATCCCAACAATGTTTGCATGTGGTTGGGAAGAACTTCAAGCCTATATTCCACACGGTAAGTTCGGGGTTCGATTTGTGGCACTGATGAATCACACAACAGTTGACATGAGAGGATGAAATGCCTTTGTGAGTCTTTCCGACCCCTCGAAAAGTGGACTTCCGTGATAAAGCCACTAGTTTGTCTCCTTAAAAAATAAAAAGTGAGACTGTAGCAAGAATTGTTCATGAGACAAGTAAACAGCCAACATTATTATTAAGTTAATGATAAATTAAATTAAAGAACCACCAAACAGTGTTTTTATTGAAGACTAATTAGAGAGAGAAATTGGTCCTAATAAGCTATCACGCGTGCAGCAGCATGCATTGAAGGTTCATGTGGGTCTTAATCTTATTAGAAGAAGCAGCAGCACAGATGTGGATTTGTGGTGGTCCTGCCCTGCCCTGCCCTGATTAGCAATGATGGGGTTGATATCTTACAAGATTTAGCCTCCATTGATTAGAATTTTCTAAACCCCAAATTATCACTCTAATTAAAAACTCTAATCTTTGCTTTAACTTAGTTCACAGCCCATGCTTGAAAGGTTTATGCTTTTAAAGAAGCTTTTTCCTTCTTCACCAAACAAAAAATTATGTTGCCACCCCTCCTTTTCCAAATTGCATAAAGCTGTACTAATTGCAGATAGGAACTCAAAAAGAAAAATACTTATTTAGTGCCAGTTTCGAGTTGCTTATTTGGGACAACAACTGTTCTTTTATAAAGTTTTGAAGTGCTAAGGTGTTTGCTAAATGACCAAACTTCTGCTTTTAAAAAAAAACCTGTGGTGGGGAAAGCTGGTTTAAAGCTAAGTTCAAGAAGTGCATGAATTGTGAAATTAATATGATAGAAATTAGTTTGTGTAAATTACATTTTACTATCTCAGGTTTAGAGTCGATTTCAATTCCTTACAACATTTTTAAAACATTTCACTTTCATACCTAAAATACTATTTTATTTCAATATAATACATTTGTTATGTAACATCCCACATTGCACAGGGGATTGGATCTTGTAAGCCTTATATGTATAGTCTCATCTCTACCTATCATGAAGTTTTTTGGGAGCTCACTGGCTTCGGAGTTCATCGGAACTCTTAAGTTAAGCGAGTTTGCGCGAGAGCAATCCTAGGATGTGGGTGACCCACTAGGAAGTTCTCGTGTGAGTTCCCATAAAAAAAACCATGAACGTGTGGTAGGGGCCCAAAGCGTCAAGCCTGGATGTGGTGGGGGCCTGGGCCGGGATGTAATATGTTACATTTTCCATCCATTGGTCGGTTAAGAGATGACGTGGCTGCCACATTTGTGCCATGTGGCTAAACACTTAATAAAAATTTTAAAATATTAAAATAATTATTTAAAGAAAAAAAAAATATATATATATAACCAGATCCCCTTCCCTAGAATCCCCACCCATGCCCACCCTTCCACCCCCCATTACCCATCACTCATAACCACTTCCCTCCCCATTGCGCCTCCATCTCCGACGATAACTTCCTCGCCGAGTTCTTCCCCCAATACTTACTAGCCCACATGCCCGCCACCTCCCTACTACAATCCCTAGCCCGATGGGCCCTTCAGGTGCAAACCCACCATCCTCTGCCGCATCATGATGGTCGTCGTCACCGTCTTCACCATCATGTCCATCATCTTCTTCATCTCCTGGCTCGCCCTCCTCCCTCAACTCCCCAAGTTTCAGATCGAATTGGCCAACGTCTCCCTGCTCAATGCGACAGGCCCGAGCTCACTGCCACTTGGGACTTCACCCTCCTCGCCGCCAACCCCAACCACAAGCTCACTGCGACGGGGAGGTTCTCGTTACAGATGAAGGCGCAGTGGGGAGGGAAGTGGTTGCAGATGGTGGGGGATGGGGGAAGGGGTGGGTGATGGGGAGGGGTGGGAGGGTGAGTACTGGTGGGGATTCTAAGGAAGGGGATATGGTTTATTTTTATTTTTTATATATATATATATATTTTAACTTTTCTTTAAATAATTATTTAATATTTTAAATTTTTTATTAAGTGTTTAGCCACGTGGCACAAATGTGGCAGCCACATTAGCTCTTAACGGACCAATGGATAAAAAATGTAACGGATGTATTATATTGAAATAAAATAGTACTTGAGGTATGAAAGTGAAATGTTTTAAAGATGTTGTAAGGAATTGAAATCGACCTCAAACCTGAGATGATAAAGTGTAATTTACCCAATTAGTTTTTACGAATCTAAAATCAATTTGAAGTTTAGTTTTTATAGTGTTTGGACATGCTTATTGGGTTTTGGTTTGCTTGTTTTTGGGCTAGGTTTATTAGAGTTTGTGCTTTTGTCTCTTCTTGAAATGAGTCAAAACTAGTCGAGTTCTAAGAAATGTATTTTATGTTTTTATCTTTATAAGTAAAGCTCCCATATTTATATGTAATTATAAATTATTAGTTTTTCTCTTTCTTTTTTCTTGTTTCTATTCTCAAAATATTAGAGTGTTCCAACAAAAAATAATAATTTTAGAGTGTTTTTATTAATTGAAACATGATTTCAAATATTCAGTTAAGTAAATTAACAAATATATGTTGTGAACTTTAGTTTCTTTTTGACAAACAAACACTTTGGACATTATGTTTTTTTTTGTTTTTTTGTTTTTTTTATTAATTTATTATACACATTCAAAGCACTTTTATACAAATTTATCACTCACTTAAAACTACTGACTACACTCAAAGTAGATTTGCAATTTAATTTACTAAATGTCAGACTGCTTTTTATTTTTCACAACTGATTTCTCACATACTACTTCTAAAAGTGATTTTTCTCGCAACACAACAATGTCAAACTAAGCCTTACTGTAAACAACCTATTTGACAATTGGTGATGTTAGAGAAACTCTTTATGAGTCAAAACATAGAGAAAACTCATAATCTATGAACTATTTAGGTCCGATAAAATAATAATATGGTGCATGGGAGATTATAAATATAACTGATTGAGACCTCATTAGTATATCTCTCATCCCATATCACGCATCGACAGACCAAAAATTTTGTCCATAAAAGGGCATGGTGGGTTCAAAGTAGGCTTAAATAGAAGCGTGCGGAGGGTTTAATTAGATGATCAACTAATAATTTAATACCAATATTAGCCCATTCATTAATAGGGATTAGTACTTTAAGCTTAAATAAAAATATGTTGTGGGGAAAACATCCATACTTAGTTTTATGTAAGACCGATTATGATGACACATCAGGTAATGAGAGAGATTTTATCATTTTGGAGAAGAGATACATGCCCCCTACCTTAGTACTCAAGAGTTTCCAAATTCAAATTTTGTTTTTCTTAATTAAGTTGCTTTAAGTGTTTTTTTTTTTTTTAACTAAGAAACATAGTTTTGAATAATCTTAATTCTTGTATTATATTAATGGGTGTTTGGAGTTTTTAAAACAAAGTACAACTATAACTCATCAAGAACACATTAAACAAATAGAGGAACTAGTAGTAAAATTCAGGGCATGATGGAGATTAAAGAAATTAAATCCACAGATTAAAATATAATTAAGAATCTTCAAAACCCCATAATCTTCCAATGAAAATTATCAAAGCATGCGCAGCAAGAGAAGAAATCATCATCCTGATTTAGCTTATGATGCATGCTTGCCTTGCTCTTTACAATCATTATAAATGTTTCTTCAAACAAAGAAAAACAGTTTTCTGCAGGCAGCCAGGCACTGCTCACTCAAAACTTGGTACATCTTGGGGAAGTTACTAAAACTAGACCATTTGATGGCCAAACTAAACATGCTTTTAGGTCCTACTACAACTACAATGATATGATGAGTTTACTTTATTTTGTACCGCCTCGAAATTTTAAGAATAATTTGGAAACGAGAAAATACCTCTAGTTCGCTATTCTGATACGACCTAATGCAATTTAAAGTTTGACACATATATGAATGAACAAAAACATAAAAAGAAGTCTTTTTAATACATGTTTCAAATTAAAACAATAAGACAATAAGAATGGTTACGTTGAAATCACGCTTGACTCAAAGTATAGTTTAACGCATGCACATACCTAAGTGATTATTTTTTTACTCACACATCGAACTGATTGTAATTGACATGTAAGTGAGAATGGTTGGCTAGTTAGATTTTGGTTATTAGATCTTTGGTCAAGAATTTAACCGAAAAAAAAATCATGGCGTGTGGAATACATCAGAGCATACTAAAAAACCCTGGGCTACTGATAATGAAATGAGGCAAGTGTTTTTCGAAAAGAAATGAAGGAGCTAGCATATGAAACTTGTATTGACCCTGAGGGAAAAGAATCATGTATTGAACATAATGATGAATTCAGAAGCTATAAGTTGCAGCAGCAGCAGAATAGGTACTTCACTTGTTCTCTCAGCTTCTGCAGGTTACTGAAACACAAAGACTTGCAGCAGATTTTATTCTTCTTAAAAGGAGGAAGTGTCTGCTATCAAAATCTATAGAGTCAGTCCCTAAGAACATAATTTCATGTTGCAGATAAGCGTTATCTCTTTAGTCCATGATCTCTCCCAATCTTTATACTACTACCATTCCCCCATGTGAATATATGTTGGAATATATATATATATATATATATATATCATAGTTCTTGACAAATGAACAGGGAGAGAATATATCCCTATATCATCGCCATTTGATTTGGCTCCTTTTTAATTCATTTGCTTAAACCACAACGGAAATTTTCTGTCACAAATTCATCTTCTTCTTTGCTAGAGACTGTCGTAGATGGCCTTTTGTTTTGTTTTGAAGGATTTGTTGTAATATAGAGTTACTATCATGAACAATGTTATTTGTGCACATGAAACTAACATACTGGTTAACACACTTTTTAATACAGACGAGCGCATAAAATTTTAAGGCTTACTTTTATTTGAGAGTGCGTTAGCAAGTTTGTTACATTTACGTGTATTAGATAATATTATTGTTCTAACATTGATGAGTGATTTTTGCTACCAAGAGTCTTGCAATTTCACATATTAGTAAAAAAGGTGTACCGTGAAACATTATGATTTCATATACTAATCCAACATTTATGTTGTTTCTTACCAGTTACCCCCAAACAGAGGGTAGAGTTTCCAAAGTGGTATTATGTGATGCGTCTCCTCTACGTTTTCTTTTTATACCGATTAAACCTTAATTTTAGTCCGAAACGTGCATGCATGTGTTTGTATCGTACTTATGTCCAAAACTACGTCGTACGAATGTGGATCGAGCTGTAGTCCAATTTTGTCCAACGACGATAAAGTCATAGCCCATTACAACAGTGCCTGACCCATAAAAGGGGGAAGAAAGTAGGCAGGCTCAAGATTTTTAGCCCACCACAAGCCATTGCGGACCTTCATTTTATTGGGCTTAATGGGCCTCACGGTTAAACTCCAAGAGAAAGCAAGTGATGAAGCTCATCCCTGTCGTCTCAGTAATCGATTTTCACTTTGTGGCGGAGCAATAATTTTAGCCTAGAAAGGACTTAAAAATCTCAATCCGAAACACTCCTGATTTTATAAAAATTATTGAGTTGGGTGGTGAGAAACTGATCAATGGCGTTTGGGTTAGGTATGGTGTCATCTTCATCATCCTCTTCCTTCAACCTAAATCCAGGCATCTCTGACTTTCTTCCTCTCTCCCTCCACTGATCCATAGAGCAAAGTTCTCCTCAAAGCTCACAAGCAACGGATTGCCTGAATTTCATAAGAGCCACCAACCTTGAATCAAACCCAATGAAAGAAATTAAAGTAAAAACGTTGGATTGGAACTCTAAGTGGCTAAGCCTAGCAAAAACTTTGAAAAGTAAAGCATAACAGTTATAAAAATGTCAAAATAAGTCTGGGATCATCCTGGTCCCTTCATGATTTCGCCTCTAAGTATAATATGAATTACACGGTGGGATATTCAAACATAAATGTCTAATGAGAACACATTATTTTCGCCGAATGTTGCAGATCTTCATCGAAATCGTAAGAAAATAGTATGGGAATCAAATTACTTAGTAGCCAACAGCTATACCTGCAGGAGATTCAGAGAAAGTGAGCGAGATAAAAACAAAGGACAAAACAATTGTGTAAGCAACAAATCACAAGGAAGTAATTGTGCGTGAGATACTGTGACAAGGACATTCCCAAAATACCATCAATGTTTGAAGGGCCCGTCTGCAAAATTCGTAAAATCTCAGGGTCCAGCTACTTTGACTATAGAGTAGTAGGGGTTGTAGACAGTCTTGCAAAAATAATAAACATTAAAATTCATAGAATAAAATTTTATTGGGTTGTTTTATTGGCTGCCCATATTTTGTTGATTATATCTTACATACTAAAAACACCTCATATCTATATTTTAAATTAAAAAAATATTTTAATACACCCCACATTCTTTCCCAAGCTACCCTCACATCCTAAACTTCTCACATACACCCACCTCCAACCCGCATATTCGTCTTCACAAACTTATTTCCTCCAATTTTCTTTTCAAATTTCATATCAATAGCGTATATAATTCTTCAATCTTTCTTTTAGTTGAAATGGGTTTTCATTAAGGTAAAGACAAAAAGGACACAAGTCTCACTCAAACTGACTCGAGGGCAAAAGGGTTCAAGTCTTGCAGTTGTATGTATATAATATTGAAGTGATGGAGTTTCACATTGAGTTTTCAAACTTTTACGGAAAACTGTTCATTCTTTTATGGAAAAATAGTCATATTGCTTATGTGAGAGAGTAGAAGTAAATTTTAGGCATGACTCAAAGAAAGGACTTGGGGTGTATTTAGATTTTTTTTTTTTAATTTTTAGAACATTTTAGGGCTTAAATAGTCATTTTATGAGCAATTTAATATTAAATTATTATGTGGAGTATAGTCAACAAAATATGAGGTGTTAATAAAAATCTCAATTTTATTTCGTTGATAAATTAAAGCTGGTTTGGTAATACTTTTAAAACAATTGAAAACATTTTTGATGAAAACATTCTTGAACCAATTCTTAATAAAATTGCAAATGAATTTTTGAAAAACACAATAAGTGCTTTCCGCTTTAAGTGCTTTCTTTGAAAGGAAAACTAATGAAAATGACTTGAAAATTTTGAGTTTCAACGATAAGGACAAAATAAAGAGTAAAGTGAATAGTACCATGATTGACTTTTTAGTGTAAAAATGTGATTTTTCGTTAAAGTGAACAGTACCGGTAGCTTTTCGTTAAATTTCTCTTCTTTGAAGTGCTTTTTTCATAAAGTACTTCAAGTGTTTTTGAAACTCAAAATTTTCTTTTTTTTTAATAAGCTCTTTCAGTCGTTTTAAAAATATTTCTAAACGCGCTCATAAATTACTAAATGAAGGAAATTTTATAGTAATGTGGGGAGCCACATTTAAGTATGGTTTTTCATTTAGGGAACTATAACAAAAAATTCCTGGTACTATTCACTTTAATGAAAAACTCTATTTTTACACTAAAAAGTCAATCTTTGTACTATTTACTTTATCCCTTATTTTATTCTTATCGTTAAAATTCAAAATTTTCAAACTATTTTCATTAATTTTCCTTTTAATTTATCGGTGGAATTCCAAAAGCTCTGAGAGGCTCTGAGAAGTGTGGGCCAAGATGAAGATGAGGACATCAATAAGGCTCCATCTACTCTCTTAAATTTGAAAGTAATATCGCAACTGACATGTATATTCCATGCATGCTGCATAAATTACAGCCAAGTATGTGTCGAATCTTGATCACCTAAGTTTGTACGTGCACTTGCATGGGGCATATGTAATTCAAGTGATTAACAACGTTTATTTTTATACCTATGTCTTGTATTTAATTGTCGGTTATCTGTTTTTTCATTGAAAAAATGGTTTCTCATAATTGTTAAATTTACTGACAACCTGAGATGTAAATTAGATTAGTTAATCGAGAAACTATGAAATTCTACTTTTTGGACCCCATCATCTAATACAACCCACAACCAAAAACCCCACCCTACCCCCACACCCATTCATTCATGGCCCGCGCACCCCATTCTCTGCTCTCACCCCCAGTCTACCAGCCGCAGTCCAATCAAGCGGTAAGAAGAATCTTTCGGCACAATGTGTCCACCCCCTTGCACTCAAGTTAGAATTTCTATACTAGTAGTTTAAATACCGCATTGTAAAAACATATACATGTAGAGCTTTATCATCAATTTTAAGTTGGCATCTCTCTATTGTAAGCTAATGAATTAAGGTCACATGAGGACTGGAAAATTGATGCGGCTGGTCCCAAAATGACAATCAAACAACCAGAAAGTTGAAACGTACTAGGTGGATAGACAGTTTGTGGTCCAAACCAAACCCCAAAAACCAAAACCCAAAACCATAATAAGTTCAGTGTTTTGAGGTTCAAGTTGGGTGAAAAAATCTAGGGTTTTGTAGGTCTCCTTGGGAGAAACAGGAGTCCTTCAGAGGGAGCAATGAGCATCAAGTATTGACTATTTTTTATCCCATTAAAACAAGTATTAGCAAAAATGGTTTGGCAGGGCTCCTATTTTCAGTCCCAGAAATATTGCCAATCTTGATGAACAATCACAGCACCTGACATAGGTCACCATCCAATGAGCTGTAAACATTTGGGACCATTTTTTACTTATTTTTTTTGTATATTTGTAGGAATACGTGTTTATTCGACATTGCCTATATCTAAAACTACTCTGAGGATCTTTCTCTCAGGTCACCACCATGTATCTTGGATCCGTATCTGTATTTCCCAAGTCCCAAATTGATTGACAAAATCACAAGCATTGTAAGGTTACTATTATCATTAGCTTTTTGCTTTTGGTGTTTTGCATGGTAGGGTTTTGATACTTAAAGCATTGTAATTTACGTGTTATGTAGACTTTCCTAAAATGCACGTAACTATTTTATCGTGCGGTCGTGACAATTAAGATGCAGTCTTCTTTCGTTTGAGTTGATGGAATAAGAATCAAAAGTTGTAATTAGTTTTTGTTCTTTTTCTCTTTTTCTGTTTTATTAACAAAGCTAAATTTGTGAGAAGCAAAGTTAATCAATGGACATGAATTTTATGTATAAAACCAGATAACAAATTAATCTGATAGCAGAATTTAGATTTTAGAATATATTAGAGCAATTAAGACTGGCAGTGAATCAGTGATAGAGCTTCCATAACAGTAAAGTATATTCAATCAGAAATTCATCAGATATAAAAACTGAAGGATTAGAGCTCGAACTCTTCTGGCAAGTTGCATGAAAACTTTGAAAAAAGTTGGAAGGACTGGTTGAAAATTTATAAACTTGCTATATGGATGCACAGCGTACGTGTAATTTTTCTTCTTTTCTGTTCCTTTTGGGGGGCTCATCTCAGAGCACTGTGCAAGACATATTGTTATCACTGATGCTTTGCTGCCAAAGTCCTTCAATCCTTGACAAAAATGTGAGCTTTTACCCATTGGCATAGGCCCCATTGCAGACAAAATTTAACCAATTGTACCATACATTTTTGTTGTTTTTGTCAAGTACCATACATTTTTGTTTATTTACCTAGGCCGCCTCGCACTGTCACCAACCGTAATATATATATATATATATATATATAGTTATATGGTTCTCATCTGAACAAGATAATTTATTTTGAAACAGCGTAGACCTTTGTGTGTATCTCTATTATTATGTACTGCAACCAAAGATAGTTAAAAGTCTCCTCATCTAACTTGTTTTAACTTATTTATCTATTAGGATAATGTTTACATAGTTACACTTTTTATAGTTATATAGTTCTCATTCGAGAACGAAGGAATTTGTATTGTAATTGGATGTATATCTAATGCATGACATTTGTATATATCTTTCGTTATGTAATACAACGCTAAAACCTCTCAATCTAACTTATTGAAACTTATTTGCCTACCATGATCACGCTCACATGGTTTCACTTTCTGCAATATCTTGGTACCATGTACTTTTTATCTTCGATTAGATCTGCATGCAAGGAAGGATCCAGCTCGTGCGCAGATAAGATGAACAGAAAATTTCGTGGCATTGTTTTCTCCTATCCAACCTGTACTCAACAAGCTGGTAATCATATTTGTTGACTAAACTCGAACAAGGTCGAAGAAAATGTCATAACTGATCCTTACTTTTCTGTAAATATAACAAGAAACCCTATTTGCTTTTCCAACTTTTTTCCACAAAACAAGCTTTGATATTTTGACCATTGAACTCTTTACTCTTATCGAATAAAAATAAAAATAGAAATGAGTAATCCTTTCCTGCCAACTTTATTTGTTACGTTGATTGTTTCCTTCTAACCTGTAACGGGAGTTAATATTTTGATTACACATACCAAGTTTTTTCTTTTTTATATGTCTTTACTTACGAGTTCAGTCTTGTATTGTTTGCTTATACAAAAAATAAATGACTAATCTTTGACTATTACTCTCCTCTAGTATTGAATAACTAGATGTCTAAATCTAAACAGCTGTGAAAATTAAATTTACCCGTTAAAACACCCATATATTAAAGGATACATAATACTAAAGCCACACTCGTAGAAGAGTTCGACTATTATTCTCTCCAACAAAACAACTTTTACATTGGCTTAAGCTTCCAGCTTTTCCGGCACTAATCCCTCATTGCACTCCCTATCATATGAACCCTAAATGTCAAGATTGCAATCGACCTCACACGCGTGGAATGTCATGAAGCCAAACACTGTAAACGCACGTACGTGTGGAATGATTTTAACCATACGATTTTATTTTTATTAAGCATCCACATTGCAGACCACGACATGGAATATCTTTAACATCCAAAAATTCTCTTTGGATTACAGCAAGAAGTGGGATTACTAAAGCTAAAGAAATTTTCATCCCACATAAGTGCTTTTGCAAAAAGAAATAGCAGACAAAGTGCCTACTAATTATGAGCCATTAAATCCTAAAGGCTTTTTAGCCAAAAAGCTTCTTGAGTTTGAGAACTCTTTACTTTAGTTTGTGACAATGAAAATTTATAGAAGTGATCCATGAATTTGTTCATTGTAAGTCATTTTGATTATTCGGTGAAAAATCTATAAATATCCTTGTTAATATGTCACGTAAATGACCACATGACTACTTTTTTTAGAGTATTTTTGTCAAATCAACTTTTCCACTTAACGAATATATTGATGGATTTTTCATGAAATAACTAAAATAATTTACAGTAGACATACTCAAATGTCACTTCTATTGATTTTCAATATCATGAACCAAAATGAGAAGTTGAACCAATCTCCAATACCATTTTGGCTATAAAAAACAATAAGCGAAAATAAAGTCTTGATCTCCAAGAATCCCTCCCCCACCCTTTTTTAAATAACGAGGAATGTTTGTTTGCCCTTGAGGAAAGCTCAAATGAGAAAAGGGATTGTAATCATGGTGTTATGCAGATTGAGGAACATGGATTAGATAGTTGAGTCAAAGCCAGGACTTTAAACTCCTTTTTTAGCATTATTGAAGAACATTGAGCTGGTTTTGTACTTTGGGACCTTAAAAAAGTTTGAAAAGCTACTTCAATTATGCAAGGGCTACTTCTAATGTTGCATGCATCATTTCATAATTTCATTGCATTTAATCATAAACCACCCCTTAATCTCTTTTCATCTAGAAAAATAAAGAGATTGAACGTGTGCATTGAACGTTATACGTACATGAATTTGGACAAAACACAAATACAGTACAACTCACTCCTTAATAAGAGCAGCTCATCATATGACTGTTACGACTGTCGTACTCCATATTTTTTTTAACTTCCCTCCATCTTGCAAGATCTTCATAATTACCATATGAGCCAAAAGGTTTGGTTTGAAAAAAGTTTCTTACAGACAGAAAAGTGGAACCCCCAAGGCCCACAATTGTCATTTGATTCATCCAGAACTTTCTCCACTAATTACTTACCCTTACCTCTTTTTTTTCCCTCCCCAAACATAACTAATATCTTCCCATTTTTCCTTGTTCATGCAAAAAACTTTGAAGACATTTCAGCAGAACACATCAGAGCTTTCTAGGTCTCATTCCAGGCAGCAAAGAGAGGCAATTGAGACATGGAGATGGCGGCAGGCCTCAGCTGTGCTGATGGGAACCAGGAGCTAACAGCTGCTGCAGAGGTTGGACTTACAAACTTTGATGCCAATGGAGGTTTTGCAAACAGCATGTTGGAGCCCGATTTATCAGGGCTAGCTTCTCTGGAGCTGCCCAAACTTGTCACCAACGAGGACGGATTCGAAAAATGAGGCCCCACCCTAGCTGTTTCATCCATCATTGTCTGACTTGAGTGCACGGATTCAACTCCAATATAATCCTCCAATGCCATTGAGAATGAGAGATTTCTATAGCTCGCCGAACCGACCGATTTCTGATCAAGTGTTTGAACACAACTGTCTGCTTGTTGCTGAGCTGCAGATTGGTACAGTGCCATCTTCCAGTCTAGGCTATTCCCATTGTTGATTTCGGGTTGATTGGCTTCCGCATTGTTCTGTGTTGGTGGGTTATACTCAATGGCTGGCGCTGCAATGTTAGGTTCGATCACCTTGGTGCGCCTAGCAAACTCTCCGGCGAGTAGGGTATTGCTGGACATGATTTTTTCAACGTCATATTTGGTAATGTCAAAGTTGGTGACCGCATTTGCGCCGCGGAACTTGATTGCAGCTATGTCATAAGCTTCTGCAGCTTCCTCTTGGGTGCCTAAAATTCAATTCAAGTTTAGACTCCGTACAAAACTGCATTAATTAGCTTTGCAAGAAAGATCAAAACTTTGCAGTAAAAATATAGCCTTTAATAAGTGATTTTAGCTGGGAAGTCCTTTTCTAACACAGCCTTAAAAAAGTCCATTGTTACAGTCAAAAGCAGACATTTCATCAGCCTTATAAAAAGTGTGAGAACAGAGTTGCCGTAAAAATAAGTCCTTCTGAAAAAGTGCTTAAGCAAAGAGCCTCATGAAATTTAGAAAATGAGACCGAAAAGAAAAGGAATTCAAACAATGTATGAATTTTACCAAAAGTTCCAAGATAAAGATCCTTGTTCCCAGCAACCCTGCCAATCCTAGCTTGCCATCTCCCATGCTGGTGATGTCTGCAGAAAACCAAGATCAGAAAACAAAACCAAAATTAGAACAATATTAACCCTTTTAACCTTCAAATTTGGTGCGTTTAATGCAAAACCGGAAAAACCTTGTCACGCCTCGGTACATTGAAGCCCCTCTCGAAAATCCACTGCTTTTCCTGAAAATAAAAGGAACTCATGAATACTCATAAAAAATTCTAAAACATTGGAAAACAAATCCTGTGATTAACAAATCAAAATCGCTACCTTCGCAGATGCGCAACATATTCCTGCCGGCTCATGTTCTTCATCTCTTCAAGTTGTGCAGCGTAATTGTCCAACTGCCAAAAGACCAAGAGAATGAAACTTCAGCTACTAAAAAGCTTTCACAAACCGATAAAAACTCCGAGAGTCAAAAACCCTACCGGAAAGTTTATATGAGTTGACGAACCCCAGTACTTAAGAGCAGCAAGATCATATGCTCTAGCAGCTTTCTCCTCCATATCATAACCTCCTGCAGTTCAAACGAACAAATGATTAATGCAAATCAACAAATTAGGTGACAATTAAAACTAAAATCCCAAATTATTGTTGGAGAGAAAAGACATACCAAGATATACTGAATTATTTGATTTGAACGGAATCCAACAGCAGCATAAACATGACAGGTAAAGAATTAATAGCAGAAGTCAGATTTCAGCAGCAGGTAGGGTCCTAAAAAATATTCAGTAAAAAAGAAATAATTCCCAAAAGAACAGTAAGAATAGTGTGTTGTTTTCATTGACCGACCTTGCCTTCCTTTTCTGGTTTGCCCTTCCTTCTTGCAGCTGTTGTCCCACAGATGTGCCTCATATCTTCCAGTCCACCTATGCCTAAGAGAAGCAAAATTTAACAAAATTTAAAAAAAAAAGGTTACTTGAAGAACACTCTGAGAAAAAAAAAAAAAAAAGTCAAACGATTTTCGCACACCGGTTCTCCTTAGTTACTACTTCCCTAGTTTCTTCGGAAGAAAATGAGAGTGCCGAAATCACTTCTCGAGGAGAGATACACAACAATGTAATGAAAATTGGAAACAATTTCTAGTAAAATAACAAAATTGAAGAGATGGTTTTGAGATGAACCTTGTGACACCTCTAAACTGTGAAGTTCTCTGCCCAAATGTGTCAATGGACTTCCTGTGAACAGGCTGCTTCTGGCCAAGCTTTCCACATCCTCTCTTCTTTGTTTCAATGACTGCCACTGCACATTCTGTCTGAGTGGGAGAGATCTGCCTTGGAGCTGTGACACAACTGGACTGTGATCCAGGGCTCATGGACAACGTTAGAGACTGCAAGTCGCCGCGGTTCATGCCGCCATTAATGGACCCAGAACCGCCATTGTCATCAACCATGGTTACATTATTCATGTGGTGGTGCTCCAGAGCTGGGTGGGCAGAGTACTGCCTGGAAACCCAGCAGGTTTTCAAGTCCTCTGGGATTTGAGTCATTTGGGTATTCTTAGAATGTTCTTCCTCCATTTGGGTTTGGTAGATTCCTTGGATTGGTATTCCGGAGTAGTAGGAACTGGAATGGAGTGGAATGTGGTGATTCTGCTGCTGCTCTGCCTCTGCATTGTAGTAGCTGTCCAAGCTCAGAGCCATGGCTTCTCTCTCCTCACTCACATAATCATGAGCTGCTCCTCCCAGAAAGTCCTCCAGTTTTGGGGATGTGTTGGGCATCATTCCTTCAAATAAAAAAAGCAAAAATATATCAAAGCTGTATAGAATTCAAGCATTTTTCAGAGAGAGAGAAATATTGATTTGGGTTTTAGAGAGGGAAGAAAAGTACCTGTTTGTGACCTGCTGAGAGCTTCCATGATGCAGAGAGAGCCATCTGACCTGAGGGGCATTGCAGAGAGAGGAGAGTAGTGAAAGTTACCATTTTCTCCAACTCCATAGCAGCAGAGCCCAGAGCTGCTGAGGTTGTAGAAGCTGCTGTTGCTTGGGAGGGTAGCTGAGGACGAGGAAGAAGCAGCAGCCTCCATTTTCATGTGGGGTAAGAGTGAAAAACCCAACCAGTTATTATTGTTACTGTTACTGCTTCCATTGTTGTTATTGTTATGATCATTCATGGACTTCATCTTCCTCACTCACTCTTTCTTTCTCTCTCTTCCTTTTTTTGGGTTTTTTAGATTTCAACTTCTTACTTCTAAAATCTACTCAATCATTGACACCAAATAACCTAATCATGTCAAAAATCTCCTCCCTCCCCATAAGAAAAAGAAGAACTTCGTTTTTTGTTCTCTAGCTTCTGAACTTCAAAAACACTTCCTTCTATGCACTCACATATATAACATCATCTCTCTCTCTCTCTCTCTCTCTCTCTCTCCCCCCACCGTGTTTCTCTCTCTAAAGACAGAAAAACCTGTGGTCTCTTGAAACTAAACAAAAAGAATATAAATATATTCAAGGCTTTGGCAAGCAAGTAAAATGCCGAAGGGCATCCCCAGCATATATCCCATAGGGATCTGTGTATGTGATAAAGACCACGACTTTTCCTTTTCCTCTTAAACCCTACCAAAATCCCAGATCCAATATCACTAAAACCCTTTATCCAACATACAAAACCCTCTCAAGTTTCCTCATTAATTACCCAAATAAACCCAGAAACACTAACCTAAATAAAACCCAGAAATTATTATTCTCAATCCTTTTTAATAATCTTTCTTCTCCCTCTTCATTTACAGTAGTCAGCTGAATCTAGTGGGTATGTGGTAGCCAATAGGGAGAGGAGAGAGAGACAGAGAGACAGGGAGAGAGATAAGTCAGATATCCAAAACTAGTTTGCTTTATTTTTACAGTCACAGGGCCTTAAGATGGATTTGACGAGCAGGACGCTGCCCCATCTAGTCACTTCATACAGTACAGCCTTTGTGCCCCTCTGCAGGCTCAAAGTATCTACAAATTAAAATTAGAAATAATGCTTTTTTATTTCTTTTCTACTTTTGTTTTTCAAACTTTCGAACGCGTATACAGGAGGAATACAGTATTCTAGTTAGCTCGGTTGAATTCAAGCATGCAAAACTTGAACCAAGAAACTGAAAAACTTTATTACTAGAGCCAGTCTATCCTTAAAAAAATACGCTGGCATTCAACCAATTTAATCTATTTAATAAATAGTGATAGGCTTCATGAACAGTAAATTGGTCAAATGTTTCTTCATCCCTAAAAAATACATTGACACAAACGATCTACATCTCTACAAAATACGTTTGCACCTAGCCATGTATTAAAATATTATTAATTTTTTTTATAAATAATAAATTTTAGTTAAATTTAGTTTTAATTTCGTATAGGATTTTTAACTAATCTCGTCACGCCACGTGTCACTATCTGTTTACAACAATTTGGCCAAGATTTCGATAAAATTTTCAACCAATCTTGTCACGCCACGTGTTATTATCCGAACGTACTATTTTGTGGATATATTTCCGATTAGATTTTTAACCAATCCTAACGCACCACGTGTCACTATCTGTTTACAATAATTTAGCCAAAATTTCGATAAGATTTTCAACCAATCATGTAGTACCACGTGGCAATATCTAGAACCTCATCCTTTATTTTTTTTTGTCTATATAAACCCTACATCCATCATCATTCACACACCAAACTCAATCCTTCTTTTTAGCTAAGAATCCTTCTTCGTTGTTTTTAAATCTTGAGTTCTTACAATGTCTTCTTCAAAGAGATTGTCCAAACAGTTTGAGGAGCAACAGAAAAGATTATTGTCATAACAGGAAGAATTGTTCAATCTCAAAGAAGGTGGAGATAAGACTTTCGCAATGGAGGAGGATGAGGATGATGAACATTGAAGGCAGAGGCCCTCACATTCCCGCTTTGTCATGGAAGATGTGGGTCAAATAAGATGTGTTGCAAACTTGGATAGAAAGAAGGGAAAATGAGGTAGAGGTTTCTTGGAATATTATTTTATCCTCAATTGTGTATTCCCCGATCATGTTTTGAGACGTCATTTTAGAATGCAACGAAGTTTGTTTGACAAAATCATGAGTGCTATTTGCAACCATGATCCCTATTTTGTGCAAAAAAATGATGTTTTTCATGTTCAAGGTCTTATTCCTGAGCAAAAAATTGCTACTGCCTTGAGGATGTTTGCATATGAAGTATCTGCAGATCAAGTGGATGAGATAACGAGGATGGGAAAATCAATTGTTCTGGAGTCCTTGATGCGTTTTTGCTCCGAAATCGAAGCCCTCTATACTAATGAGTACCTTTGGACATCCACGCCAAGGGACCTGCGAAGGCTGATGAGGAAAGGTCAGATGCGAGTCTTCCCTAGCATGATTGGAAGCATTAACTGCATGCACTGGACCTGGAAAAATTGTCCAAGTGCGTGGCAAGGAGCTTATGGCAACAGAAAAAGAGCCAAAAGAATCATTTTGGAAGCGGTGGCTTCATTTGATACATGGATTTGGCATGCATTTTTTGTGTTCCCAAAGCTCAAAATGACATAAATGTCTTTGCCCACTCTCCAGTTTTTCACGAAGTGCTGCAAGGAAAAGCACCCAGAGTCACATATTGGGTCAATGGTCATAGATACGAAGGACCGTACTACCTTGCAGACGGCATTTACCGAAGGTCGAAAACGTAATCGGGTCATGAGTAATGTGAACCTAGCATTCACACAACATAAAATCTGGACCGTAGCCATTTTTTTCACACAAAAAGTATATGAAAGCTTTGGTAGAAAGTGTTGAAAATATTGAAATGTGGTGTAAGGTGGAAGATGAGAGTTAGGTATTTATAGAATTTTTTTTATAAATTTTTTATGTATTTTTTAAACATTTTTTAAATAATTTTAATATAGTTAATTAATCTGAATCGTTGGATTTGAAAAAGATTCAAATTTGACAGCCTATATGTTGACACATGGCCAACGGTCATAATTTTGACCGTTGTGCCTTTTTAAAAAAAAAAATTGGGGGGAGGGGTGGGAAACGTGGACCGTTGATCTCTGAATCAGACAGTCTAGATCAAGCCACATCACTAGCCGTTGGATTTCAAATTCAAATTTTTTTTACCGTTGGAAATCCAACGGCCCAGAACCAAACACGTGGCCTCCCCATCATAGCCGTTAGGGTGCTTGCGCATGTAGGCTAGCCCACGTTTTCTTATCAGAACGAGCGGCCATGCGTGCGTGTTTCGCACGTGCCTGGCGCAAAAAAAATTTCAGTGGCCTTTAACATCAGGCTGACGTAAGCCTGACATTAGATGGCCCGTCCCATAGCTTAGCACATTTTGGGTTGACTTGGGTTGGGTGCTAGCCTATTCGGCTTGGCTGGAGCAAAAAGAGGGGAGGCTGGTCCATTTTTCATGCTGGGTCCCATCCTATTGGTCCCTGGTGGACTTGCTCTTTGGTTCGCCTGATTTTGATGACGAACTTGATGCGTAATTATTATAATTGATTAGTTGTGTTACTTGCCAAATATTCGACATTAATTTTATTTTTTTTGTTATACAAGTGGTCATTATTTTTATTTATACTAAAAAATTGAAAGATTTGAATTCGGAATTGAATTAAAAAATAAAAATTATTTGCACCAAACAATTCACTACTCACAAACATCCAACACTAAAAGATAGAACATAATTGTCAAAAGTAATATTAATGCACCACCAATTGAGTTCACGACTTTAGAAATAAATTACAATATTTGTGGTCGTAGTGCATTGAAATGGGAAAGAAAAATGGTAACATAAAAGAATAGAATAACTAAAGGAAGAAAAAAGAAATTTTTTTATGGTGATTTATTTTATTATTGGCTAGAGATGAATGCATACTCAGATCTAGGTGGCCCAAGGACTACCTGGAGTTCAGAAAATATACATGTGATTGTCTTTCAAGGACACTTCATATGTTTTTATGGGTCACTTTGTACATACCAAGTGTTTGATGTAATACTTGCTATGCATATGTCGACAGGTTGTGTGGACAACATTCGACAAATTCTCTTGATATCACTCATCAAGTGTTTGATAAAATGCCTCAATGAATAAACTGAAATTTTTTGTTGCTTTGCACTCCGAGCCCTGTTTCTATATGAAAAACTTGAACCTTTATAACTAGGACAACCCAATATTCGAATCATGGATCCATCATTGCCATTGGCACTTAAAAATTCTAATTATCCATATCTCATAAAATTATTTTATAAAAATAAAATATTTGTGATGTACAGTTAAATTTTTAATGTGTCAATAATAATTCCACATGATATTTCTTCTGTTGCAATGACTGTTCACAAGTATCCGGTTTTGACTGAAAATTATATCAATTTCAATCACCGTTTTAACTAAAAGGCGTAGAACCAAATTACCAAAAGAAGGTGGTAATGGTTGTTCACACAACGATCGGGTTTTTTGAAAAGGATTGGAGTGAATGAGGTGTGACAGCAATGTTTTTACCTTTTCTGGTCAGAGCAGAGCTGTGATATGGTAACTATCAATTGGAATCCAACTTACATATTCCTTGGTTTTATCGGTTTGGTTTCGCATAATGCTCCTATGATTGGAATGAAACTGGTGATAATTGCTGCAGCGATCTTGACGTTTTCTGGAAATTACCAAATCAGTAAATTTATAGGACATTGATTTTAAGAAACAGTGTATAATACTGTATGAAAAAGAATATTTTACTGTACGTTGATCAAAATTTAACGGTTACAAATTTTGCGGTGTGGAATATATTGCGGAATAAAACAAGGGAGGAATAATAAAACCTGTTTTGAATTAAAAGTTTGTATGAGGAAGTCACAACATACATAATTTTACGGCTAAACTTCTAAAATCAGGTAATTTGTTATCAGAGTGGAACTTTGCTCAAATAGGTAAGAGTCCAAAGCAGGTGCATGTACATGGCGTCTCCCTTTCACAGCTTTGAGAATAAATTAGGGTTTTAATATACTTTTGAGTATAAGATAAGAGTTGGCTGTGGAATGATTCATGATCAAATGCTTGGATCAGCCTAAGTATAGGAGGTATAGAGTTTTATACAGAAGATTTCGATACAATTAGCAATAAAACCGCTATTATTTTTATTTCAAAGTTTGTTAGTTGATCATGTAAGAATTTTAAATGACCAGAGGTGGTTTTGAGAGAGAGCGAAATGTGCAATTACACATGACTCCAAATTCGAAGAGCCAAAAAATTTTGTCATCTAATAACACCACCAATTTTGTCATCTAATTAATAACAATCTAAAAATGTTTTTTTTTTTCAATTTTATTATATAATAATGTTTATATTCAAGTAAAACATTAAAGTAAGAATTTTTTTCTTCTTGTTTGACTGTTTAAGATTGAACTGTTTTTTATTATTTAGTAAAGGTTATCATTTTAGCTCGTTTTATTTTCATTTAATGACATTTGTAAAGTTACAATCAATGCGTCCCATAATTTATTTTAATTTAAATTATTACTTTCTAATACCATCCTACTTTTTTGAAAAACTATCTTAAGAAATAATTTTTTTATAAATTTCGCACCACACATTCGAAATCTCATAAACCACCATTTGCAGACCTAAAAGTTAAATCGGTCGGTTAGTATTCAACATAAGTAGCCAAATGAGTGTTTACCCAAAAAAAAAAAAAAAAAAAGTAGCCAATTGTGTTTTGAGTAATAAGAAACTTAGTGTTTAGTCAACACCTGCTTCCAGACAAAAAGTGGGACGTGGGTCTTGTGATATGCGTGAAATATTCCAGAAATGATGAGCAAAGGCCCATTAAAAAAGAGCTTTCTTTTTGCAAATGCGATTTCCTACCATCTTTTTGGTTTCATGCTATTTTAAATAAACGCGTCCAAACCTAGAACTTGTGTTTGTGTCATTTTTGTATTAATACATATTATCTTAACCAGTTTTAACAAGTATCCCGATATAGTGATAATGACTTGATTCGTTAATATATTGTGTTGTTTCATGTTCGGTTAACGGGTTATGCAAAAAATTGTCATACCTAATGTCTATATGTGGAAAACAGTGTCTTGTCGAGTACTTAATGAGTGACTAGATAACGACCTAAATTTTTAGCAGTTTGACCCAAAACCTATTATTTTTGTATTATTTTATGTCGAGTTAACGAGTCGTGCAAAAAATTATTAGATTTATCCAATCCTACCATTAATTCATATATTCGATTTCAAATGAGCATAAATTGAACATTTAGGATTCCCCATTTTATTAAACTTGGTCTTTGATTCACCAGTCAATTACTATAAGAACTCATAATTTAATTTTCCTCCATTATTTTTCTTTTTTTTCTTCGTCTGAAAATGGCAGGAAGTTCTGTAAATTACTTTTTCATTATCTGCCTTTTTGTTATTTATGGGGTTTCTTTTTGAGTGGGATCAGTGGCTACATGGAGTTGTTTTTGCATGAAAGTTTTTCATGGCGACAGATTTTCAAATGTGAATGATTTTGGTTTGAACATTTTGACTGAGCTTGCGAGGGAATTAGTGAATATACCACAAAAAGTTTCGTAAGCCTTCAAATTGTACAATATATTATATTAAAATGATTTAAATTGTGTAAGGGAAGATCCGAACTCGGACACAAAAGATTCACTTTTTCCCGTCAAATAGTGCATGCCATTAAAATGCATACCCTTAGAATCTAATTTTGCATAAACTTTGATTTTGACAATGTCACGCTCCGAACTCAGAATCAATGAAAAAAATATAAACCCCGTGAGTAAAAGTAAAATAAAATGAAAAACTAACTTGTTTTATATAAATACTTTATTGTCTAGATTGTAAAGCGACTTTGCTTGACTGACATATTAAATATTCTACTTACGGGTGACGATGGTTGTTGCTCACTCCTCACATTTTTTTATATAGATAAGTTATTTGACAAGACATGGACTAAATGAGCTGCGATTGTGTTAGATGAGGGATTTAAGAGTTTTATTTTATTATTTTCTACACCATATAAGGATTTTGGAGCTGGATTCGGGGTATGACAAAAAAAAAAAAAAAAAAAAAAAAAAAACCATATTTAAACTATTTGACCATACTTTTAAGTGACGCAAATGTTATGGGATCAATGGGCACATAGTGCTTAACTCTCAACATTATCACGGGGAATTCGTCTAATTAAGCTTAGCGGGGAATTCGTCTAATTAATTAAGCTTAGCGGGGAATTCTTTTGCTTTGTAACTCTAAACATTATCATGGGGAATTCATAAAAAACAAAATTTTATTAATTATTATTTAATTATACCACTAATAGATGGATTACAAAAAGGGCGGGAAAAGTGGGATGCCAGAAGCACAAAAGAGACAATATTTGTCTTAAGCTTGTAACTTGCATTTTTTGTAGTATTCAATCAGTCAGAGATGTGGACCTCTGGGAGAACAGACCCTGGGAGAACAGAAAGAACCATAGAATTACAAAACACAATTGAGCAAAGTCGAACAGTAGAAAATTTAACAGTTAAAATGCCAGTAATCGCACACCAAAATTCTTAAATTAACAAAGAAACACCCCCCCTAGTCACTAACTAATAACATCACTTAAAAGAGAAGTTAACTATTTCTCCACTGTTGTAGAAAAACTTGCATGAACTCGTTATACACGTTCTATGTTACTCATGTCTCACATGTATAATCGCCCATGCGCCACTAAGACAATCTTGTAAATATTTGATGCATATGCATCATGCAACATTCATCTCATGTATATGGTCAATCATGTCCTACTCATACAATATTAGCATGCAAGTTTTTCGTCGCATAGCAACTTAACTCCATAGCATGTATATTTAACGAAATTAAATCGAAATTAGTTGATTCATCAAGACATGTTCTTCGAATCTTCTTAATCACCAACCGTATTTGTGGTGCAAAAGTCGATAGAAATTCGCAGAAATGAAGGATGAACCTGTAGTGTGCTTTCTACAGAATCACAGTGTTAAATTAATTTCTTTGGCAGCAAAAACAGTTTTGTCTTTGGCGTAACAGTGCCTCCTCTACAAGAAGCCCAAACCCTAAAGATTACCTGCTGTCATTTTCCAGCTACCTCTGCTGCTAATATACCAGTTTCTATTGAATAGGATGAGTACCATGCATACACTGCTTTTAATTTGGGAACTTTCAAATATTACATTTCAAGTTTCCCTTGTTTGTTTGATGCTATTACATTTTCTTATAGCCACACATGGCTTACACTATAAGCAATCTATTTTTAACAGAACCAACTACCTAACAACCTTTCTGTTAACCGTTTTAACAGCTACTAACAGTACTAACTGCTACTAATAGTTTTCCTATCAGCCTACATTATTCATCATCCCCCTTCAATCTCAACTGGGTTTCCCAGTTTGAGATTGAAGCAATGCTTAACAAAGGTAGGACTGTGAAGACCTTTAGTAAGCACATCAGCTATTTGTTCATCAGTTAGAACATATGCAACCTCCAAATCTCCTTGTTGTACCCTATCTCGAATGAAGTCATAATCTGTGTCAAGATGTTTAATTCTGGAATGGAACACTGGATTTGCACTTAGTGCAATAGCTGACATATTGTCATAGAAGATCACAGGTGGATTGGGTAGAAAAACCTCCAAGTCCTTCAAAACATTCATAACCCAAGCAATATTGGAGGCAATGTGAGCAAGAGCTTTGTACTCGGCTTCAGTTGAGCTTCTGGAAATTGAGCTTTGCTTCTTAGACTGCCAAGAAATAGGATTGTTTCCAAGGAATACAACATAGCCAGTCACTGACCTCCTTGTATTTAAGTTAGCAGCCCAATCAGAATCAGAGAATGCACTGAGACATGGTTCTACAATAGTTGAGTAAACAACTCCAGCTTGTATTGTACCTTGAAGATACCTTATAATTTGCTTGACAGCTCCAAGATGTATATCAGTTGGCTTTGTCATGTATTGACAAACACAATTCACTACAAACGCAATATCTGGCTTAGTAAAGGTTAGATATTGCAATGATCCAACCAAGCTTCTGTAAACACTAGGATCTGCAAGTGATGTTCCTTCTGTCACTAACATCGAATTGTGTGGTTTGCAAGGAGTTGGAGCTGGCTTACATGAATCCATTCCAGCTTTGTGAATAAGATCCGTGATATAATTGGCCTGATTTACAAATATGTCCTCATTGGCCTTATATTGAATTTACAGCCCTAGGAAATATGTCAGCGTCCTGAGATCTTTCAAGTCAAACACCTCAGAGAGTTCCTTCACTACTGATTGAATTACTGCAGGATTAGATCCGGTCAAAATACTGTCATCCACATAAAGTAAAAGAATGACAATATCTGAGTGATCTTTCTTTGTAAATAGGCTTGTATCGGATGATGAGGCAGTGAATACCATAGCAAGAAGATATCTTGTGAATTTTGAATTCCAAACACTTGGTGTTTGCTTGAGACTATATAAAGATTTCAAAAGTTTGCACACATGTGTTGGATGTTATGGATCAATAAATCCCTGAGGTTGTTTCATATAAACCTCTTCTTGCAATTCTCCATGCAAAAATGCGTTCTTAATGTCCAGTTGTTTTAAATCCCAATGATTCATTGCAGCCAATGCTAAGATAATTCTCACAGTTATATGGCTCACCACAGGGCTAAAAATTTCAGAATAATCTACTCCATGCTCCTGAGAAAACCCCTGAGCAACCAGCCAAACTTTATATCTAGACACACTGCCATTTGGATTCTTTTTCACTTTGTATACCCATTTACTGCCCATAATTGATCTATCTGGAGGTGATGGAACAAGACTCCATGTTCCTTGAGCTCGAAAAGAATCATACTCTTCTTGCATGGCTTGTTGCCACTAAGGTATACTAGATGTTTTTTTGAATGAAGAAGGTTCTGTGCAAGTATTCACTTCAGTAAGAAAAGAGAAACCTCCAGAAAATGGCTCATCTTCAGTAAGGTGTAATGACTGCAATTTTGGAAATGTTGCCAAATAAGCTGCATAATTTTTCTTCATGATAATTCCATTCTTTAATCTTGTTATCATAGGATGCTGAGTATTTACGCTTGACATTGAAGAATTGGCATTTATATCTGTGGAATCTGGAGATATGGGAATAATTACCTTAAGTTGTGACTTATGATGGACAGGCAACAAGGGTGATATATCTTTTGTTGTTGTAGAGTGATGGTGATGGGGATGAATATCTGACATAGCCGATGTCTTAGATCGTTCTTTAGTACCAATGTTGCTATGACTAGGCTGCAATGTATCTTCTGATATAGACATTACACCAGAATGCTGACTGTGAACATATTATGACTGTTGTACTTGTGGAATTGGCATTTGAATCATCACAGGAACTGACTTATCTTGAACTGAAGTACACCTATGACTTTGCCTTGGTTTTACTACAGACTTAATGGAAAGACATCTTAATCATGAATAACATGTCGTGACACTATTAATCTGCCAGTGTTTGGATCAAAGCAAATCACTCCATTATAACCAATAGATAATCCCAAAAATACACATTGACTTGATCTCGGTTGTAAATTGTTACTACTAAATGGTCTTAAGAAAAGATGTCACATCCCCGCCCAGGCTCCCACCACATCCCGGGCTTGACTCCACCGTAGCACGATATAGTCCGCTTTGGGCCCCGACCACACCCTCACGGTTTTGTTTCTGGGAACTCACACGAGAACTTCTCAATGGGTTACCCATCCTGGGATTGCTTTCGCGTGAACTCGCTTAAATTTGGAGTTCCTACGGAACCCGAAGCCAGTGAGCTCCCAAAAAGCCTCGTGCTAGGTAGAGATGAGAATATACATATAAGGCTTACATGTTTACTCCCCT
This sequence comes from Pyrus communis, assembly GCF_963583255.1. Lineage (NCBI taxonomy): Eukaryota > Viridiplantae > Streptophyta > Magnoliopsida > Rosales > Rosaceae > Pyrus > Pyrus communis. The sequence continues at coordinate 4,553,952 of NC_084817.1, forward strand.
GGGTGATGTGGGATCTTACAATCCACCCCCTTTAGGGGCTCGACGTCCTCGTCGGTACACATCCGGCCAATGATTGGCTCTGATACCAAATTGTCACATCCCGGCCCGGGCTCCCACCATATCCCAGGCTCGACTCCACTATAACACGATATTGTCCACTTTGGGCCTCGACCACACCCTAACGGTTTTGTTTTTAGGAACTCACATGAGAACTTCCCAGGGGGTCACCCATCCTAGGATTGCTCTCGCACGAACTCGCTTAACTTCGGAGTTCCTACAGAACCCGAAGCCAATGAGCTCTCAAAAGGCCTCGTGCTAGGTAGAGATGCGAATATACATATAAGGCTTACATAATCCACTCCCCTGGGCGATGTGGGATCTTACAAAGGATACACTGCAGTTCCAAAAATTTTGAACTGTTGAACTTCAGGATTGTGACCAAACACCAACTGATATGGACATTTCATCTGTAGCACTTTGCATGGCATTCTATTAATTAACAACACATCATATGCACATGCATGGTACCATAATTTTGAAGAAAGATTAGCTTGAGACATTAGTGTGACTGCAGTTTTTACTACATGCCTATGTTTCCTCTCAGCAAGTCCATTTTGCTAAGAGGTGTGAGGACAATAAACCATATGAGCGATACCCTTACTTGCCAAGAAATCCACAAATGTTTTGCTCATGTATTCCCTTCCACCATCAGTTTACAAGCATTTTATAGTAACATTGAATTGATTGAACACAAAAGCTTGAAATTTGACAAAAATTGAGAAAACTTTTGATTTATTTGTCATGGGTAATATCCACATGAACCTTGAATATTCATCTACAAAGTTTATGTAATATCTATAACCTTGTACAAATTGACTTGGAGCTAGACCTCATATATCACTATGTATTTTCTTAAACAGATAACTAGCTATGTGTTCTCTACTAGGAAATGGTTGCTTACTCATTTTCCTTTGAATACAAGAAAAACATACAGTAGGAGTTGTATCTATACTAGCAGATATATTTACAGATTTTAACATAGCTTGTAAAACTTCTTCTGAAGGGTGTCCAAAACATTGATGCCAAACTGAAGTAGTGACCTTCTTGCTAATGAAAGCAGCACATCTATTCAACCTCGCAGCAAATGAATCTGAAAATGCATTAACTGGAATTCTGAACAAATCCCCACCATCACTCATTTCTTGATATAAAATCACCCTTGTGGCCTTATCCTGTATAAAAAACATCACATCATCACATATGAACCAGCAACCATTATCCTTACATAGTTTCTTAACAGATAATAGATTGACAGTTATCATTGGAACATGTAAAACATTTTTCAACATAAGAGATTTATCGGAGGAAGTAGTAATGGCTGAGGAACCAATGCTTTTGACTATCAAACCTTCCCCATTGCCGATGATAATCTTCTCATTTCCATGGTATGGTGCAGCTTGATTAATATTGGCAACACTGGCCGTCATGTGGTGTGTTGCACCAGTGTCCAGAATCTAAGTTTCAGCATCATTGAATCCATTGTCATTGATAACATTTGTATTTGGTTACCTCAGATTTGTTTGTGCAGACAAAGCAGTGAGGGAAGGTGGTGGTGGATTACCTTGGTATAAGAAATTGTTCTTGTGATAGCATTCAAGGGCAATGTGACCCTTTTTCCACAGATTTGGCACACAACAAATTTTGAGGGTTGTCCATTGTTATTAGCCCGGTTATAACAATTTGGTGCAGTGTGTCTTCTCCTTTAACATATTTGACACTTAGGTGAGATAACATTCTTATAGTTGGTATAGCCATTCCAAGATCCTTCTTTGCCCGAATTGTTTCCAAAGAATTGAGAACTTTTTCCATTCCCAGAATATGAATTATTTCCACTGTTCCCAGTAACAGACATTGAGTTATTCCCAAATCTATTTGAGAAATTTCCAGAAAAAGACTTTGAGGTATTGTTTCCAGAGAAAAATTCCTCCATTGCTTGCATTACTCCCATTAAATTTTCTGTTATTCCCTGAGAAATTGCCCCTTTGTTGGAATCTATTCCCATTACTCACAAAACCTGACCCTCCTTGAAAGTTTGAGCTAGTGTCACCCCCTTGTGAATTTGACCTTTCTCCATGCTCATAACTCTAGTTTCCTCCTTGAAATTTGCTAGAACTTGCCCCATCACCTTGTACATACATTGTAGACATGGAGTTGGAAAGAACCTGAATCCGAGCCTCAATAATAGCTTCTGCACCCAACAATTGTGCTAAAAAATCTTTAAGTGACATTATGGAATCCCTTGCAAGAATCACTGTCTTGATTACTTCAAAATCAACAGGCAGTCCAGATAAAACAACAATGATATAATCATTATCTGATATCTTTTCACCAGAAGAAATTAATTGATCTCGAATCCCTTTGAGTCTAAGCATGAATTTGTCCACAGAGTCTCCTCATTTTTGTGTAGTATGAAATTTCTTCTTCAATTGATTCACACGAATCATTGATACAGATGCAAACCTTTCTTGCAGACAGTTCCAAGCTTCTTGTGAAGTTTTGCACCCAATGGCATGTTCCATGGCATCATTAGAAAATGTGGCAGTGAGCAGACTTAGCAATGCAAGATCCTTCTTCACCCAATCTTTATATGTCGTAGTAATTTCTGTAGTAACTCCAATGTCTGTATTGATTACATACTTTGGTGGACATGGTGAATCTCCAGTGAATAAATCAAACAAATCATAACCTCTCAAAACAGACTGAAATTGAAAGCTCCATTTCACAAAATTATCATCTTGAAGCCTAACTGTAAGCATTCCCAGCAACCCCTCAATCTTCACGGACTCAGACATGATATTTCAAGAAACTTGTAATGAAAGAACACAGATGATATGCAGTACCCAACAATACACTTCGGCTATCGGCCTTACAGAAGTGCAAGAATCAAGAAATAGCTATCGGCCTTGTTGAAATTCACTATAAATGGCTATTGGCCTTATCAACAACACCATCTTTGGTTATCGGCCTTAACAATTCTCTACTGCAAAGACTCAATTAAGTACTAACTGTTACTAACAATTTTCCTATCAGCCTACATTATTCATCACTCGGCATGGTCCAACCTCAAATGTTTAGGCCCAAGGGGTGGCAATGGGTCGTGGTCTAGTTTATCCACCTGTATATATGTCATCTTCGTGTTAAGTTGTTAACCTACACTTGAACAATATCGCTCGATTCTTAATCATGCACGTATCAATCCTATGTTTCTATGAACTTTGAGCAGTTGCAGTCGTTTCTTTTGAAAGTTTGAAGTTGATTTTCATACTACGATTGTTAATCATGCACGTATCAATACTTGTATTTGTATGAACTTTTAGCAATACCACGTGTTGTGTTTAGAATTGTCGCGGTAGTTTCTTTTGAATGGTTTGAAATTGATTTCCAGGTGTGAAATGGTGGAAAAATAGTGTGCGTATGCAGATGCAGTGACAGGGGGAATTAATTGAGGGGGAGGGGAGTAATGAGAATCACGTGAGGAACAGAAAATCTAAGGAAAGATCACCACATAAGCCAAGGCAACTGTGAGCACTGAGCAGAAACCGGAAAGAAAGAGAGTGGATTATGAGATCACTGGATGGATGATGCCTACTCAACTCCACTGTGAGAAGTACATTTATAGCTCTACACTACACCCTCTCTAGCTATCTAGACCTATTAGGTCTGCAGCAGCAGCTGCTGCTGCTGCACTCCTCCTCAGGCTCCTCTTGCTGTTTTCCTGTTTGCAATGCAATGCATGCCTCTCTCTGTCTCTCTGTCTCTCACTCTCTCTCTCTCTCTCTCTCTGGTGACATGTCAAAATCCAAGCCTATCTGTCATGTCACAATCACCTTAGATTCTCTCTTTCATTCCCCAGTACCCTAGCTACTTTGATACACTTCTAATTAGGAGATAAGAGGATTGCTAAGAAAGAACATAGTCCTTAATCGAAGTACCTTAATTACGATGGAAATGGTAGGATACTTGTGCATGCGAGTTAATCTTCGTCGTTTTGGCTTTATGCTTCTCGCAAACTTGCATGCATGGTTAGAATTAGTTCGCGTTCAAAAACAACTTAAGCCCTCTTCTAATTATAATTAGTAGATAAGGATTGTTAAAAAAACCATAATTGTTATTTAAAGTAGGTCATTTGTGATGAAAATGGAAGGATAGTAGCGCATGTGTGGAACTTGATCATGGATTTTTGATGGCATTGCCATTCTTACAAGCGTAAATAGTCAAAATCAGTTGAGACTTCATTATTTTATAATTGTGAATGCGTCATGAGTTGATTTTTTTTTTTTTTTAACTTTATAATTCCTTTAAGTATGATTGGTTAGAATCAATCTACATGCATGTGCATTCTAATTACTGAGTAACACTTCAACTTAAGAAAATCAACACACCTTACTACTGTACATAGTATGAAATCATCAAATCATCAAACCGTCAAAACATTGGTGCTCAAGAGTGTACAATAATTGGTTGGAAAAATTCAAAACAAATTAAAGATCTGCGTACTTGGGTCGGTAGGTTAATTTACTTCTAATTCGTCCAGTTTTGAAGGACTTTATCATCATGACAATCTCTACGATTGGGAAGTGCTTTAAATGTTTGATGCTGGTGCATAGTAGCACAACAGCATAGGCACATAGCTTGCTTTTTCAATGTATTCGTTTCGGGTTGCCCTTTTGCTTGTTGAAATGGATGAAGAGGACGAAGGATGTTTTCTTTTTATAGAATTATGGGTTCTTAGGTCCAAACATGTTCTGACCCATGCCAGGAATGTGGCGAAAAAGAAAGCCACCCCCACACCACATGCTTATTTCTACTTTTACATCCAAATTCAAACCTCCCTTCTTCACATAATTCTTTCTATCAAACACCTTAGAAAAAACTTTCATAACTTATGTCGACCATGCCATATGTAAAACAACTTTCACAAACCACGAGATTGTATATATTTTAATCTCACAACCCCATATTAGGCCAATTTAGTATGAAAACGGCTCGAATCAAATAGTCCTACTTGAGTTTTAAGTTTTACAGCCAAAAAAAGAGAAAAAAGAAAAAAAAAGAAAAGAAAAAGCAGCATGGGATAGCTTGTACTTTAGTCGTACCAGACAGTGGCAAAGCCACATAGGAGCAAGAAGGTGCGGCCGCACCTCTGGTCATGGAAATCGACCTTAAGACCAAGAATCCGATTTTCTGATTCTTCTAAATCTACATGAGACGGTTTTGCTTTCTATTTTTTCTACTCCCACAACACCATGATCTTCTTCTCCCTTCTCATGGATTCCTGTGACTGTAACTCACATTTGCTGAGATCTCTTCTGGTCTTCAAGAACACCTTCAATCACTCTGACTTTTTCAAAACCCACCATCCCCATTTGTGTTTGAAATGTAATAATTGCAGTATTACCGACGACGGATTTGTAAATATAACTTTATGATGATTAGCTTGATTTTTAGGATTTGTTTGTCTCAACAATTTCTAATTTTGTCATTGCCGCCTAACTACACACTTCTTCAAGAAGCCATTGTAAAATGCTATTATCCCAATGAGAATCTAATTGAGTCTTACTTAATCATAAACTCATGATCACATGATCAATCCAAGGTCAAAACTGTCAACCATGACTGAAACAAACAACTGTGCGAGAAATTATTTCAACCCAATGGGTTATTAGGTAAATTAAGATAAGAAAAGAAGGTAAAAGAAGTGGTTCTTAGCCATGCTCTGGCAGATTGGACATTTTAGGCAGGCAATGGTGACGGCTACAGCCATAGGCTTCTTCTGCCTTCCACCTCTCAGTCTCAGCATAATCCAACATAGTCTAGTCTGCAGACTTATGCCAGCTCTTACACCCCAGCTATCACCCTTTCCTTTTTGACCATGGATGGCTAATCTTCTTTCTTCATTTTTCATTTCTTTTTATTCTTTTGTCAAAAATGCTTCTTTTATAACTTATTATTTATTGTTTGAATTATTTTCTTAATAAATATTACTAGGTTTTGAGATGGGTTTGTTTCTCCCTTTAATATGCACCAAACGTACATTGACACGTGTTCATTCTTATAAAAATAAATAAATAAAAAAAGCTCTCGTTTATAGAAACTATTATTCACACTCAAAACTCTTAATTTAAATTTTTTTTTTAAATGAACAAGCATTAATATATAATTGGTGCATTTTTAAAGGAGAAACGAGCTCATCTCCAAATAGGATAACAGACTAATTTTTCTCAACGTAGTTTGTATCATCGAATCCTCTCACCAAAATTAAAAATATAATAAAAATAGTAGACAATTTAATAATTACATGCAGCATAAATTTTGCTGTTTTTACATCATTCTCTCAGCCATGTAAATATAGCATATTTTATTTAAAAATTAAGTAAATTTAAACCTCTCACAAGCACACCCGTAGGGTGCATTTTGCTCGTGTTTTATTAATGAGAAGGAAGGAGGAAAAAAATAAAATATAAAGATTAAAAAAAAATTCCGTTGCCGGGACTTGAACCCGGGTCTCTCGGGTGAGAGCCGAGTATCCTGACCAACTAGACTACAACGGATTTGATTGTCCTCTATGTGGTAGACTTCTTAATAATTGAACCAATGGGCTTTTCCCACAAGTTGTCACGAAAAAGTAATCATAAGCCTGGTCCAGTTATTTCCAATGGCTTCAAATTGCAATTTCAGTATCCTTTCTTTTTGCTATTAATTCCTTTTCACCTTTTCGCTTCTTTTTTTTCTTCTCCTTGGTGAGACAAGCAATGGTAAGGGAATCCGAACGTAGGACCTCAAGTCCAAAAATAAATACTCTTAACATTTGAGCTACGAGACGCTTTGTTCACCTTTACCATATACAAATACATGCAGTTACCCATGTTTACGATTCAAAGCTCCACTGCATTGTACTTCTTATGTCAGGAATGACTACCAAAAAGATATTTTAAATGGAATAAGAATCGGAGAACACCAGTGACAGTGAGTGCTGGAAAAGCACTTTCTTAATGAATTTATCAGTTCTCTTATCTTTACATTTGTGTGTCTGCTTCACAACAACACACCGGGGGTAACATTTCTATCCAAGAATATCTTGAGCGAGTGCGACTGCTGTCAGGATTGCTAGTAACATGTGATACAGGCTGATCGAATGAACCGTCATTGGTCACCACCTTCGTATTAATGAAGTGAGCAACTGCAACGAATTATGAACATTTGACCGTTAGACACAGAAGGTCAAACGAAATTTCAAAACTGGGAGAGAAATTATGAAGAATAACGAGAGTTACCGTTATATTCAAAGGCAAGAGCAATATGTTGTCTCTATCAAGCATACGAAAAGATTTGCTTATTCTTCATCATTTCAGAATATTAACCAAGTGTAACAAGAGGATTGCAAGGAAAACATTTAAGTTCTATCATTTCAAAGTAATGCAATATCCGATGCACTCGGCAGTTTCAGGGAAGTTCATTTCAACAAACGATTTGAGGTCATAGCTTGGAAGGATAGTTTTACAATATCAATTATCAACTAACTCCAAATGCGCAGACTTTTAGACATCTGTTCAGGCTACACATGGTGCTTTAGCTTGTTCAAACATATGCACATTATGCAAAAACTACGACACTAGACAGTTTCCAAAACCAAAGAACAGTTCTAGTACTCCCTACCATGAGAACGAGTGCTGTTCTGATTGTATCCAATGACATTATCCATGAAAAGTTGGATTTGTCGAGGCAAAGTACTGGAATTATGATATTATGATTTTCAAGAAAGATTGTTTAAGCAGGAAGTGTTGCTGTACCTCAAACAATTCAAATGGGTTACCGCGGCGATACACATCACTCTTCTTGCTCTTATCACCGGGAAGAAACTTATACAATAGTGATCTCCATCCAATAAGTAAAACAGCAGTGCTCCCCATTGTTACAAGCATGAATTTGACTGGCGGAATGTGGCCAGCTGTTGATGCCCTTATGATTATCCCAAGCTGCCAAAAGAAGTAAAAAGAAAAATGAATTTTGAAACGTGGTTCGGTGCCTTAGCAAACATAAAACTCTCTAAAGTCTTATTAACAAGTAATGCAATCAGGCATGTAAAGCCACAACAACAAGAAGTAATGAAATCAGAACAGACAGCAAAAATAACAATGCCAGAGCTAAAAGTGTGACAAAGTAAAGTGAAAAATGATAAATGAAACTCTTGAATAACAAAGCTAATACTCCAACAATCTCAACAAAACTAGGGAAGTCGAAGCAAACCAAGCATATGAACTTACTGGAATTCCCAAGGCCCATGACTTAGCCGTAGCGGTAAGAGCCTTCGATTGTCCATTGACTCCACGTCCATCCTCACCAAAGCCTCCGAGGAAATAAGCACTCAAAAACCACCCTGTTCAACCACATTCGGCTTTTAGTTCAAAACGAAAAAAACAAAGGCCATGCTTTCTTTTAATTCAAGCTCAAGACAAGTAGCAAAGGAGAACAACCATACCAGCAATAAAAGGGTCAGCCGTGCGCAGTGTTTCGAAATCGAAAACGGAGAATCCATGGCTGAATCTTCCAATTGCAGCAAACGTAAGCAATGCCAAAACATCCCCACCAGCAAGCAATGCTACACGACTGAAACCCACAAACAATCAAAACCCACAAGCTAAAATCAATCAATAAACAAAAATATTGAACAAAATCACAAACTGGGTTCTTCCTGAAATCGTTAGAAATTACCCCCATTTGCGTAAACGAGCAGAAGAATCGGGCTTCTCGAACTGAATCACGCCTTCTAGAGGTATGTTCTCCTGACCCACGAAAACTGGTTGGTTATCGACGGAAGGCGGAGGAGGAGGAGGAGGTGATGAGGCGGAGAAGCCCTGTTTGGCGGTGGAGGAAGCCGAGTCGACGCCTCCGTTGGCCTTTACGAGCGTGATATTGAGGGATTTTGAAGGGTTTACATTGGAGAAGAATCTGCTGGGTCTGCGGGAAGAGAAGAGGGGAGGGTTTGGGTTTGAGAATTTTGGCGGGGAAGTGAGAGAACACCGCCGGGCTGATAAGGCTCCGCCGGGAGCTTGGCCGAGCACTAGCATTTTTGCGCCTTCAATTCCGTGGGTTGCTCAGCTGCCCACACTCGTTCGCTATAGCAACACCCACACGAGCGCAGCGCTGCCCAAACCTTTTCTTCTTCTTCTTCTTGTCTAGTTGTCTGGTTTTGTTTTTGGGCCTTTCGCTTTGAAGATATTTCATAATTTTTCTGGTTTATATATTTAACTTTCTCTTCTTGGAAAAGAATTTTGTGGTCTATATTTAGGGTTTTCTCTAAATTGTTTTTATGGTTTCTGAAATTTTAAACCATGTTTGAAAAAATGACCCTTCTGTTTAATCCATGTGGAGCTTCATGAGGGAGTTTTGGAACTACACGTGCGCCGCATCAGCATAGTAACATAATGTTTAATGAAATTGAGTCAATGAGTGCGGGATAAAATGTAAAGGACATCATTGATCGATTTCAAACAAAAGAGTACAAATGTAGAACTCAAATTATGCATCTATCATTTGTAATAAAAATCTCTTCATTTATACTTTACGACTTTATTGGATTTTAGTAGTTTCTATATTTAAAAGAAAATAAGGGTGGCGGTATTGTGATGATGTTACGCAAATGAAAAAAGTCGAAGAATCAAATACAAAATCCAGTAACACGGGTGATTTAGTTTGAGTGGTTAAAAGTTTGTACTCTTACACCTAATGTTCTGTGTTCGAATCCCTATTCCCCAAATAAACAAGCAAAGATCGTTTATATATGAAAGTTGGGTTTGGGCCCAAATACTATTTGTTTGAGTTGCATGTAGGCTGTTGTTATTTTGGGCTTACAAGGCCCAATGAACAATACAACCAATCATATTATTTTTTATAAAAATGATATATATTCTACTTCTAAATAAATCTAAATACGGGAAGCGTATTGGAACTCGAGTGAATAGGGAGATCGCATCCGTTCTAGACCATGTGATTATACTCACGTCTCCTCATCATGGTTAACACAAAAAAAAAAAAAAAAAACAAGAGAGAGAAATTTGACCGTTTAGTTTCTTCCTAGGACAAAGTATTTTCCTTTTTACAACATTATATCCTATGATACTATAATTTGGAGTGAGAGAAATTCGAAATTGGGTGCAAAATGGACGAGCATAGTACCCCAACTAATTGCATGACGTATGTGGCACTAACTCTTAGTGTAATCGTAGTTTTCCTCCAAAGTTCGATTCTCTTCTCATATAGCAGTCACACAAATCCCTCACAAGACTTCGGTGGCTACCACACCTACCGTCCACTACCCCTTCTTCGTCGCCTCACCGAAATCCAACCATCACATGAGCCACATCCAACCCCCATTCTAGTCGTTCACCCTTCCTTCAACCACCATTAGCACCACCAACTCCTCATTCGTCTCCTCCTCTCCTTGATCACTCATCAAATTGAGTTTGATAATTGTGCTCTATGGGTTTCAATTTTTATAGTTTTCAATACGATTTCTCTCTTTTTAGTGCATAAGATACATGGATAACTCATCTTCCAATTTTATTGTTCTTGAGTAGGGGTGTAGGGAATATGTATCCATTCTCGGAATCAAAAATTTGCAGCAACAAAGACACAATGTTTGAACATTTGAGGATAAGTAATATGTGGGTAAGGAGTTGTGATATAGCCTATAGGAGAGGAGTGATGTGGTGGATTGTGGCTATAGAATGAGTTCTTGAGATGGGAGGATGATGGAGGAGGACACGAGTGGCCCGGTGGCTACTGATGTTACTTGTTGGTTTGTGTATTATTTATTTATGTTAGTTTTGTATTTTTTTCATATATTTAAACTTAGGTGAATTGTCAATTTAGTTCCTAAATTATCACTTGAGTGAAATTTAGGTCCTTAAAATATTTTTTCAAAAAATTCAGTCATTGAATTATAAAAATCTGCCAATTACATTCTTAATATAAGATTCGAAGCTACTATAATTAATTTTCCGTCCATTTAAGTCACGTTACTTGCATGTGGTACACATTGGAGGGTAGATTGGTAACTTTACGTAAAGAAATATTGTATGGAGTTAAATTTGAAGGGTAAATTAGACGTTAGATTCACAATCTATATGAAATGTTAAGGGTTTATAGGCGAGAAAATGTTGGTATTACATTCTAAAGTGCGTCAAGTGATTTAAGTTGACGAAAAATTAGATAAAATAGCTTTGAATATAATAATATGAATGAAATTGACAATTTTTAATGAATTTATGGACTTATTTTACTAAAAAATAATTTAGGAACCTAATTTTCATTGAGATGATAATTCAGGAACTAAGTCGACACTTCACACTTTAAACTTAATAGTGTTAAATTTTAGTTGGGTTTTTATCACAATGGTCCCTGAAATTGACCCTCACCATCAAAATGGTCTTGAAATTAAAAATCAAACAATGTAGTATCTGAAAATAAGTGTTGCAAATCAATGTAGTCATTCTTTCACAACTCTGTTTAAAATTCCGTTAAGTGATGATGTGACACATAAATGGGTCCCACAAGATTTAAGGGTTTTATCACAAAATGGTCCTGAAATTAATCCACACCATCAAGACGGTCCCTGAAATTGACCTACGCCATCAATATGGTCCTTGAAATTGAAAATCAATCAATGTAGTCCTTGAAAGTAGGTGTCGTAAATCAATATGATCATTATGTCACAATTCTGTAAAAAAAATTATTATGTGCTGATGTGGGTTTAATAATTAATTAAAAAAGTTGCCTAAATACCTTTGTGCACAATGGAATTTTATTTTTTTTATAGTAGGGCATACTCCGAAGAGAGCTCCCTTCCATAGATTCTCAAAGGCACAAGACTTAACCAAGGCCTAAGAGGGGGTGTGAAAATAGTTTTCAACCAACAATGGACGCACCTCGATTATAACCTCATTATCTCAAGGTCTGCCTCATCATTCCTTGCATCACTAGACCACTAGGGAAGCGCCGAACAAGCTCCCCAAGATTAAGGTTGTGAGGATGTTGATCGCCTAAATGTTAACGGTGATGGTCTAGAAGTTGTTGCCAATGGGCCAAGCCATCACCAAAGGTGATCTCGATCCAAATTCACTTCGATGAAGGGTGTTGAAGTGTGTAAAAATGGGTGTATTGAGATTTTTTTAGAGAATAGAGAGTGAAGGAGGTATAGAAATGTGAATTGGGATCGGAGGTGATTGCAGGATTGGGTTTTTGCATTGACAAATTTTTTATTAACTATTAAATTATTAAGCCTATTTGTATTTTTTTTTAATTTAATTAGACTTGTATGACCAATTTATGTGTCATATCAGCACATAACAAAATTTTTGACATAATTGTAACAGAATGACTACATTGATTTCAGACACTTACTTGAGGGACTACATTGATCAATTTTCAATTTCATGGACCATTTTGATGTCACGGGTCAATTTCAGGGACCATTTTGATATCATAGGTCAATTTCAAGGATTATTTGTGAGAAAAAACTATTTATGGGGCTCACTTATGTGCCACATCAGCATTTAACATATTTTTTTAACAGAATTGTGATGGAAGGACCACATTGATTTGTAACACCTATTTTCAAGAACTACATTGATTAATTTTCAATTTCAGAGACCATCTTGATGATGTAAGTCAATTTTAAAGATCATTTGTAATAAAAATTCATTTTAGTTTAAATTAATGGACACAAATCAAGTAACTAAAAAAATAGATACAAATGAGACACAAAAACAGGCACTCAACACATCCGCGGCCAGTTGAGGACTCAATGCCAAGAACTCTTGTCACATGCAGGGTTTTGTAGCTCAATGCGTAAAGCAAGAGGCAACTAATTACAATTAATAGTAATATAATCCTTGGGTTCTTTGCGTGCGAATATTCGAAAATCGTGTCCAAATTTTCATTTCAACATGACGGATATGTGAACATAAGAATCCACGTTAATCATTTTTCTAATCAATCGCTTCTCGTATTTTTAATTATTTGCATGTGGCATAAGCTTTGAATATTAGAATCTGCTTAATAAATTTTTATTAAGGTTTGTTTGAAATTATTTTTAGAATGGCTTAAAGCGTATTTTGCGGACATATTTTGAATTAATTTTTAGAAAAAATATAAGTGAATTAAAAAAAAAATCACTTGAAATGCTTTTTATAAGAAACACATAACTGGTGTTACTTGCAAATTATGTGCTTCTTGCAAAAGTACTTTTGGAATTCCTAAACATTATTTTTCTAGAAACATTTTCATTCATTTTTAAAATATTTCTAAACGAGCTCTTAGTTATTGACATAAAAGAAATTGTTGTAATTGAAACTTTCTATCTTATCATTAAAGAGTCTAATATGTACGTTGTAATACGATAACAACGTGAATACAACCTTTTTTTTTTCTTTTTTTGGATAATGAATACAACTTATTTGAATATGCGGTATATGTTGGCGCTTGACAATGAAAAATTGCTTGTGTTTAGGACAATTAAATTTGTACTACGATAGTGTAAATTGAGAGTGTGCGTCTGTATCTTCTACATGACAAAGACAAATTTGGCTTTTTGTTCCCATGAGTGCCCCAAATAATACAGGACCCTTCTTGGGAGATGAATTCTTTTTCTCTTGCGAATAATGTATTTTGATCGCACAAATTTATAATCAAAACAATTTAATTTGTTAATTTTTATTTGAAAATCATCTGTACAAAAAATTTGTAACATCCCACATTATCCAGGGGAGTGGATCCTGTAAGCCTTATATGTATATTCTCATCTCTACCTAGCACGAAGCCTTTTGAGAGCTCACTGGCTTCAGGTTCCGTAGGAACTCCGAAATTAAGCGAGTAGCGCGCGAGAGCAATCCCAGGATGGGTGACCCACTGGGAAGTTCTCGTGTGAGTTCCCAGAAACAAAACCGTGAGGGCGTGGTTGGGGCCCAAAGAGGACAATATCGTGCTACGGCGGAGTCAAGCCTGGGATGTGGTGGGGGCCCGGGCCAAGATGTGACAAAATCATTTTAATTAGAGATCATTTAGTTATTCAAATGTATAAAACAAATCAGCGGTGTAGTTACTAAGTAATATATTAATGATGAACTGCTTATTTATTTAATGTGTTTGGAAGACTAAAAGATCTCAAATTCGAAGGATTGTTTGTAGGAGTGATTTTCAAATGAAGATTAATGAATTAATCATTGTGTTCATTTGGTCAAGATAAGTATTCGCAAATAGGGGATATATGCATCCTTCATATAGGGATGCAAGTATTATCCAGTAATATATGAATAATGCTAGGTAGACCAACTTTTTAGACCAAATTTTGTAAACCATGTGATGTGTCACTTATATAAAATAAACACATTAATCAGCACTTAAGTAATAATTCAATTATCAATAACCACATTATATGTTTTAAATAACTGGTCTTCCTAGCATTACTCATTATATATAGTAAAGTATTGAAAGATGGAGGATGCAAGGAATTAGGTAAAGGATAATATTTGTGTTCTCCAAATGAAGAGTGCACATATTACACCATTTCTAAACAATGTATCTTCACAATATAAAATTTTAATTAAAATTGTTCAATTTATTTAATTTTAATTTGAAGATCATTTTTACAAAAAATCATTCAAATCAGAGAATGTTTAGTCATCTAAATTTATGGAACAAATCGACAGTGTGAGAGAAGAATTCTATAAAAATGAGAGAAGATTTTGTCCATCAAGTGGACCAAGTAACATATTCATGCTAAACTATCCGTTTATTTGATGCATTTAGATGGTTAAACGATCTCCGATTCGAATATTTTTTTTATAAGAATGATATTCAAATGAGATTTATAAATTGAACATTTTTAATTATAAAGTTTATGTAAGTACATATTATTCGAGTATATTATTCGAAAATGATGGAATGTGTGCATTTTTCTATGTAGGGAACACTAGTATTACCCTTAGGTAAAAGGATTAGTTAAATTAATCAAACAAAGTGATGATGTGATGAGGGTTGAGGAGCATCTTTAGAGTTTTGTGCTTTCGAGAATTAACGAGTCTAGGAGTCTCATGCATTTGCATTGCTTATCTTTGTCCTCTTCTCGTTGCCAAAATCATGACATATAATACCCAAATCTCGTTCTTCATAAAAAGCTAGCATTTCTATACACAACTTTTCATAGGGTTTTGGGCAAACGCCATGGTAGTGGAGGCCATGAGTGCAATCCAAATTCCAAGTAAATAAATCTACTCAAATGCTCAAAACTTACATGTATATGCAGATAACTTGTTGAAGTTTGATCCAAGGCTGGCTTACACTCCCTCAAACCAAGGTTCTATTTATATATAGTTTAAGTTTATGAGGAAGCGGTAAGAAAACTTTCTCAAAATGAAACTCTTCGTAGATTTTTTGTCATCTTATGTTTTAGGCATAATGTTATCATAATGTTGACACAACAATTATGCTTAAAATATAAAGTGACGGAGAGTCTATAGAATATTACATTTTTAAGAGAGTCTTCTTACCATTTCTCTAAGGTTATATGTGAAAAATGGCATTGCTAGGCAATGACATCGTGATCTTGAGCCATGTGGGCTCAAGCTCCTAGCAAACGAGAACGTGGCATGTGTCGATGCAAATTTTCGCCGTCTTTAATCTTGATGAAAATGCACATGTAAAACAATCAACAACTTTGATCAGAGACCTAAGCCTCACGCGCCCACGGGGTGAGGGGTAGGGGCTAGGTCAACGGATCTCCGATGCCTAAGTTTGTTTCTCTAAGAGAGTAAAGTGTTTAGGGCGTTTTTAGGGTTGCAAAAGCCCAAAAAATTTGGTAGAATGTGGGGTATTTATAGGGCTAGGGCTGGCCATATAGTGTTTAATGGAGAGATATTCTCTAAATATTCCCAAGATATTAATTAGGAAATAATATATTGAGATAATAGTGTAATTATCCCTAATTGATTTAAATTAGGATTACTTACTTGATTGAACTCAATATTCAATTAGGAATGTATTAAAGATAGGATTTGGGTAATTAATCCTTATCTTTAATTCTTTGCCAAGGCTAGGTGAGCTGTGGACTGTCGTATTCAGCTGCTGAGACCTCCAGGGGTGTGAATTGCCCTTAGGAGCATCTGAGAAGTCTGTTCATTTATTGAGGGCAATCTTGTCTTTCTTGAATAAAAATCCACGTATCGCCTCTAGAACATTTGAGATTATTTTAGGCTCCACAGCATGCATTTAAACTTAGATGTCCTATAAAGATTGTTCTGTTATTATATTGTGAATTCAAATATAATTGAACGACAACGTATTATAAAATATGAATTATATTATTCTGTTGTATTACTGTGAATTTAAATAATTAAACGATAATGTATTATAAATTACATTAACTATTTTATTGTCATACTGTAAATTCAAACAGCTAAACGACCGTGTTATTGTAACAACAAACATGCAGAGAAGAGGTAGAAAACATGCTCATGTATGATTATAAAAACATCTCATATTTAAAAGAGAGTAAATTGTAGCAATGATCTCTCAATTTTAATCAAATTAGAGAAATAGTTCACCAACTAAAAATCAATTACCATTGGTCCCTCAACTCTTCAAAATGTGTAGCTATGATTATTTTCATCAACTTCGTTAGAATTTTTTTAAAATAAGTTACATTGGAATAACTATTGCTACAATTAGGGTCCATCAACTCATCAAAATGTGTAGCTATAGTTATTTTCGTCAATTTCATCAGAATTATATTAAAATGAGTTATGTTAGAAGAATCATTGCTACAATTGAATTAAAATAAAATAATCATTGCTCTAATTGAGTTAAAATTAAGAGACCATTTCTGCAGTTGAATTAAAATTAAAGAATTAATGATAATAAATTTTTAATTAAGAAATCATTGTTTCAATTGAATTAAAGTGAAAAGATAATTGATACAATTTACTTTCTAAAAGATACGAGGCGTAACAAAACACCCTGCGATGACCTATGAAAAACAAGAAAGACAACCTCGAAAATATAAGAACCTTGAAAACAAAATAAATAGGTCTTGTCAGCTACGAGGGAAAGAGAAGGGGAGGGACAAGCGTGGTGGGTGTGGCACCTCAAAGATTACGAGGATTTGTTTACGTTGACCAAGGACAAAGGTGATAAGACATGCCTTTGGGATTAATCACTTCCCTTCGGGCTTTGCAAGCCCTAGACAAAATAGGGTTTTGTTTTTTACGCTCTCCCACATCGAAATCCGTAGGTTTTATTTTATTTTTTCCTCAAGACCCAATGAATATGGTGAAGCTTTCTCTGTGCAAGACATTTGGTATCGTTTGGTATGCAGACGGGATGGGACGGAACGGAATGGGACGGGATAGGACGGAACAAGACTGAACAGAATGGAGCGGGAGCAAAGATGCCCTCAGATGGAAACAAGGAGGAAGAAGAAGGAGACGGAGAGGTTATAATTTTGTGTTCCATGGATGTGGAACGAGTCGTTCCAGGGGGTGAGGTGGAACGAAAATTCACCCAAAACTCGTCCCGTGGAACAGCTCGTTCCACCCGTTTTAGGCGCACCAAACGTAGGACGGAACGTCTTGTCCCACTCTGTTCCGTCTCATCCCACGTACCAAACGGTACCTTTGTGACCCGCTGTATCTCGAACCAAAAAGCCTAATAACCAACTGCCCAAATATTATATGCTTGTGAGGTTCCATTTGTACTCCTTCCCAATGCCATGGTACTTCCATGTCTTGGAAACCCACAGTAGTTCCTTCCTTGAACTCAGAGCAAGAAGAAGTGAGCAGGGCCGGCACTGAGATTTCCGGCGCCCGAGGCGAGCTTGCAAAGTGGCTTGAGTTTGTAGGGGCTTCAATGCGTTTTACATTTATTTAGTTTTAGTTTTTTTATTTTTTAAAGGAAACTTCGACGATATAAGAAGATATTTTATTGAAGAAAAATGCTACGAAGAATCGTGGAATGTCAATTTCGTGTCAATATAATAAAATATTATGTCAAAAATATAAGGTTCAGATAATTTATAAAGAATCTTATTTTTAAAAAAATTCCTTTAACATTTCTCTTTATTGGATTCAAATGATAACCTAAGCGAACAAACTTGCATGCTTTCCACTACACTGCTTGGCAGTTTGTGAAACATTTTTTTGCCTTGGGTGGCCTCCTCTTACCCTTCAAAGCCACTTCCGAAAGTGAGTGAAAAGACACATGCGATCATCTCATTATTCAAAGAGATTTCATAATTTTTCTTTGTACTAACATAATATTGGCTGGTACGATAAATAATTTGTTGATATTAAAATTAGAAGATTTAATAGTTATAAAAGTGAAATATAATAGTTAAAACACTCATGATACTAAGTACGATACAACGTAACATTGATATCACATTTGAGATTCCAATATACATTAAATGCAACCTAACATGTAAATAACAGTTTGACATACATGCAGCGGAAAAAGAAATTTTGGTCTTCTACTTCTTAACTCAGTAAATACATGATAGTTAGGTCGTGAAAACATAAACGACCAAAAAGATAAGTTAAAGCGAAAACGAAAATGGAAGAAAGAAGCAAAGTTTGTCACATGATCAACGTGAGCCCAAGCAGGGACCCATGTGAATTATGATATTTTGGGACCCCTATATTTATGATGTTTTGGTTTTAGTCCTTCTGATTAAAAATACTAAAGGCAACTCAAAGTCTTTTGCTTTTTTGTCCTTTCGTTGGTCCACAACTTGTCTTTTTATTCTTGTTAATTTGCATCACCGTTAGAACATTGGACTCCCCTTCTATTCTCATCTTCTTTCTTCTTTTCTTCTTTTCTTTTTGTATTTCATCGTTATAAAAATATCAATATAAAAAATTAATGTAGTTTAATTGTAACTTTTCCCATAAGAAAAGGAAAAAAAAACGAGAGAAATCAAGAAGGGAGAAAATTTTCATCTCATTAGAATATGGAGAACAAGTGAGTTGTGTCCATAGAAAAGAAGAAAAAGTGATGAGTTGCATGTCAATCACTAGTGTACAGAAAAGTTTGTACGACGTTATATTTGAATCAATGTTAAAGTCTTGGTGTCTTTAAAAATATCTATGAATATATTTTTAATGAAAATTATGGAATTTTAAAATGGCAATGATAGAAAGATTAAATTTACAAAATTTTGGAAACAAAATGTTTTGGAAGTTGATGAGTAGTTTATTACTTAAGTGTTGATGAGTAGCTTACTACTTAAGGGTTGATAAATGTGTTTATTTTTATTAATGACACATCATTTAGTTTGCTAATTTTATCAATATATTTAATCTCCCTAGCAACATTTAAGTTGATTTTAGTCAAAATTTAAGAGTTTTTCTGATATGTGATAAAATTTAGACTGCACCTCACCCTCTTTTGATATCTTTTTATTTTTTTTTTAATATTTCCACGAAAATATGTATTAAAAAAAATTTCAAACACTGATTTGAATTTGAACTTTGATTTTTTTTTTTTTTTTTTTGCTCGAGTGCAATAATCAAATGTTAAAACCCAAAATTAAGTTTAATTAGGGCATAAATTGCACCATTGGAAATTTAATGATTACCTTCATTGGAAAAGGATCATTTACGGATTATTTTTTTGGGAATCCTAGAGATTCCGTGATCGTGATCGTTTATTGTACATCGTCGGTTACAAATCATTTCAAAATTTAATATTTAAAATTAAATATAAATACTACATAATGAAAACTGATTGTACAATGTACGATAAACAATCACAATCACAAGATCGCTAGGATTCATAGGAAAAGAATCTGGCGAGGATCCTTTTCCACCTTCATTGAACTTGTATATCCCAGAATGAGGATCCTCTTTGTGAGGATTCTCAAGATCTGTATATCGTGTTCGTTAATCGTACATCTGTGTATCATATTCATTCATCGTATATCGTATGATTAGAAATTATTTAAAATTAAAAATAAATAATATTTAACAAAAATTAATTACACGATATACGATAAACGGATATAATTCACAAATACCGACCAGATGCTAAAGATGCATGAAAGATCTTGTATATGCATTGTCGAATCAAATTATGAAGACAAGAAGTTAACATTAAAAAAGTCAAAATTATACGAGAGATCTGTGCAAATGTCAGAAGAGGAATAGTAATACTGTAAGCACAGTGAGGTCCACAGCTGAATAGCATATCTCCTCCACATAAAAAAAGAGAAAGGATGGAGGGCACAGATGGAGCAGGATTCTCTTCTATATTTTTTTTTTTCTTTTTTTTTTCTTTTCATTTTAACGATTATAGTGAAATTATGTTAATATTTTATATTAATTTTTAATAAAAATAAATAAATAAAGAATGAAAGAGGATAAAAAAAAAAAAAGGGAGAGAATTCTAATACGGCATTGATGGTGCATGGGTCCATTTAGACATTTAGTGGCGCGTTTTAAAGATGTACAAGATGGTGACGTAAAATGGGACAAGGCATCTCAAGGTGGGGCCCGGCCCACGCCTGTCTGCAAAGAAGAGGCGAACTTGGTCTTCATCCCAAAAAAGAAAAATTAATTTTTGGTCCTAAAAGAAATAGTTTTCTCTTTAAGGCCCTACAAAAATTGGATTTAATTACTTCTTGTAACAGTTTAACATGATTTTTTGTAACACGAAGTTTAAGAGTTTATTGATCTGTATAATTGTGCTAAGTTCGAATGAGTGCTCGAGGTCTATTTATTATTTTACGATAAGTAATATTTTATTAATACCCTTAATCAAATGAATGAAGTATCGTGTTCTTCTTCATAATTAACTTCTTAAAAAATTTGTAATTGTAGAAGGATCTATATGGACTGCTATATCGAAATAGTGGCGTTTCGTCTCAAAGATAAAAAGTCATATGAAGTGTAATTAATATTTGTAGAGGTGTGCTGTCCACACACCTCATTTTACTTTTCACACACCCCTTGATAATTTATGTTCGTTGATCTTCTTCAATTCATCTGATCTGACGACCGAAAATTAAAAATATGTGTAAGAAGTAAAATGAGGTGTGTGGATATCACACCCCTATTTGTATTATTGAAGTCACGAAAATACAGTGTTTTTAGTCCATCTCAAATTTTCTATAGTAATGGAGAGAATTTCCAATGTGTCTAAAACACTGACAGAGCATCAAAGGTCTTTATTCAATTATCTAATCATATGTAGTGTTCTAAATACATTGAAAAATTTGTGATGATAATGGCGTGATGGAGCCACCACTTGTAAGTAGATAAGGAAAAGGATCCTCAGATTTTTTTGGAATTCTGTGATCTTGATCGTTCATCATACATCGTATGGTCAGTTTTAATTAAGTACTATTTAGATTTAATTTTAAAATAATTTCTTACTTTATAATATACGATGAACGATCACAATTATAAAATTCCTAACATCCTCATGAAAATTATCCCGCCAGGATCTTTTTCCACTAGATAATAGGATAATAAGACTAGGGAGGCACTGGGGAGACATGTTGTGGTTCCACGCGGCATTGTGGTCACCACACCCCGTCGTGACACGTCAACGTCATGCACTAACCATCTCTCTGACTCCCCTCCATACCCTCCTTCGTTTTCTCCTTTTCAGATGCCTTCCACGCATTTCTTTTTAGTTTTGACAATTTTTAGTAGTGAGTCGATTGAATTAGATAATATTAATGATAAAAATTAATAAAAAAAAAATATTTATATATATATAATATAAAAATAAATACGTGAATAGTACTACTTTAAAATTATATGCCAAGAGGCATCGAGATTGAAAGGGAAAGGAATATTGTGATTTCACCCCGCCATGGTGATTATGTTTTCTTTGCATTATTTTTTCCTTATTTTATTTTATTATTGTTCTTAAGCAATAATATTCAAAAACAAAATAATAAACAAACACTTTTAACTTTTAACACATTTTTGTCTAATTCTGACGGGAATTTCATTAGGTTTATTTAATTTAATGACAAAATTTTTATAAAAAAAAAAATGTATGAAAAGCTAAAATATGTGCGAGAGTATCACTTCCCTATCCAATGTTATCCTATCAAATACACACATAACGTTATCACATTGTGGAGGAGCGAAGTAGTATGTTGGCTTTTGGGTTAAGATTAAGAATACCTAATAATTTAGTATTTAATACGATTTAGTAGTATTTATTTTTATTGTTAAGTGAGAGGTCTTAAGTTCAATTTTTGCAAAGACAAATTTGAACCATATTATTTTTAGCTCATTGTGAGACTAAGCACATTCTTTCCCCTTTGTGTAGATAATATCAATGTTAAAAAAATAATTTAGTATTTAATGACATGTATGTTGTAAACTTTCCTAGTTTAAGTGTGATTGTGTAAATCCTAGATTATATTTGATTTTAGTTATTCTTTCCTATTATGACTTGTATTCCTTGGGATGAAGGATTTCTTCTCTCCCTTATTACTATAAATAAAGGCACTACGTATAAGGGATAACAACACACATTCCCCTACAATTCTATAAACACATATATCTCTCTCCTTACCACCGGCCCCCTTCCCCTTGTCAGATAAAATAGGCTACGACAAGTTATCAACACGCTCTTACCGCTGCGCTTAAGAATTTAACGAGGAGATTTTTTGCATCAAACCAGTTCATCCATATCATCGTGCAATCAGGTTATTCCAAAACAATGGTTTTTATCTTGATATTTTTGCAACCCTGATAGCATGAACATTCACCATAATGCATGACCCAACTTTACGTTTTTCAAATTTTAGATTCTATATAAATTGTGTATGCATTATATTCATAATTGTTGAATTATGTGAATTTAATATTGCCATGAATTGCATCAAATATATGTACATGCATAAAATTATTGAATTGAATACGCATATAATTGAATTTCATAATCTGGAAAAAAAAAAAAAAAAAACTTTGAAATTGCCATCTAGGTTCTTCGAACCCGTGACCCCGAGCAAACATTTAGCATCAAGCTCTTTTGGAACCCGACGCCTATGGCATCCAACCCAAAAAACCCAACTCGCCTAAAGCGAGACCACGACTTTGCCGTGTAATTTTCTGACTAATCCGATATGGTGTCATGATTTTTGATCCAATATAATTGAAATTCTTGAAAAATTTCTTCAAAATTGGGTGAAATTCCAGTTTGAATGTCATATGTTTCCTTTTTCCCTTGATGTAGAGGTATCCCCTTCGTCCTTAAGAATTTGCTCGCCATCGAACCCATGACCTTGCACCAGGAAATTTCTTCCAAATCATGGCCGCTGTAGCGGCGACACTGGCCTTCATCCCCAGTGACTGCACCCAGCTCTGGTTAGGGTGTTCTTGGTTGAAACCCTAAGCCTAATACCTAGGTTGGCATTCTCGGTTCGTAGAAAAATATATTTTTTTTTCTAGAAAGGGCTCGCATAATGCGGCCCAATACTTGGGCTTGACCCAACACCAGCCCGAATGGCCATGATGTCCCGGCGTTGTGTGCCGCACCAGATCCTAGCTTCACTGGAGTGTCTGTGTTCCCTCGTGTTGCGTCACACATGATCCCGCCCCCGTCTAGGCCCTCATTTTGAGCCCGGCTCTTTTGTGCAACCGATTTGTTGCTCTGGGCCTGCAGCTCACTTTCAATTCTTGGGCCTGGGCTGCACGGCTCCTATTTTCTCAGCCCACTTGTGGGCTTTTACCTATTCTTTTGGGCCCCGAGTTTAATTACCTAATTATTTTAGGCCCAATGGGAGCATATAAACCTGAAGTTCATAATTACTTCGAAACTTGAAGTTTCTAAAAACATGCCTTGTTTGAAAACGTGAAGTTTTCTTTAAAACATCACCCATGAAAACCCGAAGTTTTTCATGCAAATTTAAACTAATACATGTTTATTAGAACCTGAATGTTCTACTTCTATGTGAATGGATTGATTGTTTCTCCATTACACTAACCTCATCTTGTCCATCTATTTTGTGATAGGAACATGTCGAATTTGAACAAACTCGACTTCACCGTTTGGGAGGTCTTTGGAAGGAACTACCTCAAGTGAGTCCAAGATGTGAAGCTCCACCTCACTGCAAAGAACTTGCGTCCTGCCATTAAAGATGAGACGGACAATCCAGTTGGCAAAGCTAAGAAAGGCACTGCTATGATCTTCATCCGAAGACATATTCATAATGCCTTGCAAACCGAGTACCTTGCTTAGGAGGATCTACATGCATTATGGGCCGCTTTGGCTGATCGCTTTGATCACCAAAAGGATATCTTCTTACTTGAAGCAAGACATGATTGGCAGCATTTGCGCTTCCAAGACTTTAAGTCCGTGAATGAATATAATTATGAAGTTTGTCGAATTCGATCACTTCTCAAGTTTTGTAATGAAACTTTGATCGAAGATGATCTCTTGGAGAAGACCTATTCAACCTTCTTTGTTACTAATATTGTCCTGCAGCAACACTATAGAGCTCAGAAGTTCCCCAAGTTATTGGATTTGATCTTTGTTTTACTTTTCGCTGAAAAGCAGAATCAGCTGTTGATGAAGAATCATCAAGCTCGACCTACTAGGGTGACTATTGTGCCTGAAGCACACTATAGTACAAACCAAAGTCCAAAACGCCAAAAGAAACCTGGTAGGGGCGGCCAGAAGCCACGCCGTCAGGTCAACAGAGCCAAGGCCCATCTAAGGGAGGAAACAAAGCCCAGAAATGCCTAAACCTCACTCCCAATGCCCCGAACTTCAAGAATAAGGGCATAACACCTGAAACCATGGATACGGATATATGTTATCGTTGTGGTTCAAATGACCATTGGTCTCGTGTTTTCCGAGCTCTCTATAAGGTTGTAGCTGAATATCATTCTCGTTGTAAGAAGTTTGAATAAAACTTTATGCAAGTGGACGAACCTGAGAGTACAAAGATGAAGGTTTTTGACTTTTAAGAGGATACCACCCCGATGGAAGTTTAGAATCTTAGACATAAACTATTTTTTTATAGTTGAAATAAGACATTGAGGCCGAATTCCACCTAATGGCCGAACCCCCCTCTTGTTGTTTAGACAAATTTTGAACAACTTTCCTTTATGTTTGGATTATTTGTTGGTGATTTGTTTTTGGATATTAAGTTTTAATTAATTACCATCCTTGAATACTTAAATTATTTTGAATGAATATTTGTTTTAAGAACTTTTATGCATGCGACCGATTCAAATTAATTTTTCATTCTAGGTAAGACTAGTGGAGAAGTCAGTTTTCTGGTAGATAGTGCAACCACGCACACCGTTTTGCGTGAACGTATCTATTTCACTAACTTCATACCTAAGAATACACCTCTGACAACCCTGTCAGGCCCATTCAACCTGATTGAAGGATATGGTAAGGCATGTATAATGTTGTTCAATGGTACAATATTGACCATTGATGAGGCACTCTATTCTCCACATTCCGGAAGAATATTGTTGAGTTTCAAGGACATTAGAGATAAAAATTACCACGCTGAAACCCACGTAGAAAACATAGTTGAATTTATGTGCATAACTTCTTACGAATATAGCCAGAAGTATATTCTAGAGAAGATGGAGCGTATCCCGAGTTCCCTTATTACTATAAATAAAGGCACTACGTAGGAGGGATAACAACACACGTTCCCCTACAATTCTACAAACATCTCTCTCTCTCTCTCTCTCTCTCTCTCTCTCTCTCTCTCTCTCTCTCCTTCCCGCCGGCCCCCTTCCCCTTATCAGATAAAATAAGCTACAACAATGTACTAGATTTAAAATATTTTTACTGACATTTTTGGGTAATGATTTAGTAATTTTCTTGTGGAAATAAGTCCTGGGTTTAGTTTTGGAGTCCGACGAAGATCCGTGTTGTAATATTGTTTGTATATTAAAAAAATTACTACCTCTTATAATTATACAAATTTTGCTACATCAGTCGCCTACATCACACTCACTCTGCGTGAATGATTTTTACATTATATAAATGTGAGTCTCATCACGACCATGTGCGTCTACGACTAAATATGTAAACCATAGCTCATACAACTACTTAAATAAATTATGGCACCTATGCTTTGTTCACATCACAATTGTCTTCCTACCCGCAGTTTTTTACAAGGAAACAGCAAGCATGCTTCTCGAAACACCATCGTTTTGTCCACTTGCTTTTTAATTTTGTCCATTTTAGAATTATTAATTAATTAATTAATTAATTTTGTCCATTTTAAATTTGTGACATTTGGTAGCATAGTCGTAAAATAAGCCACGCTACGTATAAGTTATAACCGGAATAAGTTTGATATAGGGTTTTGCTTTTGCATGCATGCCAATGTTGTCGAAGTGCTTTTGCATGCATGCCAATGTTGTCGAAGCTTCGCAGTTGGGAGACACACTGCCGGATTATGCATGCATGCAAGTACTTGTTTACGTACGGTCGCAGTAAATTGACAAACCAATGCAGCAAAAAATCATAGGTTATTTATTCTTCCCAATAATATGTTACTTTTTTCACTTAGATTATATGCACATTCTCACTGATATCCCAGACAATTTCCCTGTCTAAAAGGTCGAATTCTTTTACCCTGAATTCTTTTACCCTTCCAACCTGTGAATTTTACTTCGAATCTTTATCACCTGGATTGTGCCGCCGACATTTTAAACTCACCTGACTCAAAACAACACCATTTTGGCCAGGTTATACAAAAAAAAAAAAAAAAAAAAAAAAAAAAAAAAAAAAACTCTTCTGCTTCTTCACTCAATACCCAGCCGTCACAGGCATAAACCACCTCTCCACCACCATCTGCCTAGATCGTCGGAGAATCCCCGTAGGTCGTCTTTCACAAGATCTTCGGTTTTCTTTTTCTTTTTTCCTTTGATTCGCTAATAAAAGGGTTGATTTTTTAATTCAATCTGGTGGATGGAAGATAGAAAAAATGGGGGCCGATGGAGAAAGAGCTTCTGGAGTTGTTCGACGCCTTGAAGAACGCCGCCTTTCTCCATCTCTACCGAGTTTCCAGGTTTTTCTACCCCCATACGCTGCCATAGTCATAAAGAGACATCTCATCATTAGATATTTTCTATTTGTTTTAACAGCTGTAAATTTGTTACAACTGTTTTGTAACTAATCACTATGATTAGTAGTTAATCTAGTGTTAATGGTCACTAAGCTTATTTAGCAAAGTGTATATTAACTCAGTTCTAATTACTTCCTCATTAAGAAATAAAATACGGAAAACATTCTTTCTATGTTGGTATCACTCGCCTCTCTGCTTCACCGCCTTTCGATCCTCCTTTCTCTGCGCTTCGATCTTCCAATTCTTCTTCTCGATCTCCAATTTCTTCTTTTCCTCAACAATGGGGTCGTCTTCTTCTTTGCCTTCGCATCTTGAAATTGTTCCTCCTAATCTTGCATTGACTGAGTTCATCGCCCCCAATTTCTCTACGATGAACCCTAATTCTTCCAGTTCGTGGATTGCATCGATCAGAATCTAGAATATTAGTTATATGGTGCATACGAAGCTGAAGCATGACAATTACTTAGTCTGGAAGGCTATTTTTGCTTTGATTTTCAGGCGCTACAAGCTCATCGACATCGTTGACAATTCCAAGCCCTATCCACCTCCTTATTTTCCTGATCAGAACGGTCGAACTACTGGAAACCCTAACTCTGCATATGAAGCTTAGTACGAGAAAAATCAGAATATCCTTATTTGGCTTAACTCTACTCTCTCTAAAGAAATTATTATGTTCACTGTCGATGTGACTTCATCTCGTGATCTTTGGCTCAATCTTGAAAATCGATTTGGAGGTGTATGTGATGCTCATATTCATCAACTCCGATATCGTCTCCATTTTGTACACAAAGGTGATCTTTCAATTTCTGAGTATTTGCAGCGCATCAAAGGTATTTCAGATGCTTTAATGGTAATTGGTTCTCCAGTTTCTGATCATAACCTCATTACTGTCACTCTCAATGGTTTATCTGATGAATAGGAATCTTTTATTGACTCTATTATGTTGATAATTTCTTCAACCACTCTGGATGAACTACATGGTTTATTGATTAACAAGGAATTATTCATGAATCACAAAAAGAAAGACACTATCTCTTCTACTCAAGAACCTTTCCAGGCTTTTGCTGCTTAATCTCAGAGCCCTCTCCTCCCTACACCACCATACTATCCTTTTTCCCAAGCCTATGCTACGTAATTCAATGCTCTTCTTAAATTTCAGAACAATCGTGGCAAAGGGACATCTCAGCGCAACAATCGTGGTAACTACTCCGAGAACTTCACTCAGTTTCGTGGTAATTTTCATAACTCTGGCAATGGCTTTGGCTATTTTTGAAATAATTCTGGTGGTAATCGCTATAACTCTAGTGGGTTCAATCGCAACATCAACAATTCTGGTGGCAAAAATCCTTGCCAAATCTGTCATTCATTCGAGCATGAAGCAATTAATTGCTATGAACGAATGAATGATGCCTTTGCTGGTAAAATACCCCCTGCCAAATTAGATGCTATGTGTGTTCACACAAACTCCAAGACTTCTTCTCCTACTTGGCTTATTGACTCTGGCGCCACATCTCATATGACAAATGATATAGCTGCTATTCATTCTCCTATTCCTTACTCTAGAGAAGAGAATGTTTACATTGGTGATGGACAAGGTATGTCTATTCATCACTCTGGCAATTCTATGCTTAAAACATTGTCAGTTACATTTAGATTCAACAATGTTCTTCATGTTCCCAAGATGAAATTCAATCTTCTCTTTGCCTATTAGTTTTTAAAAGATAACTCTTATGCCTTAACCCTTGATTATAATGGTTTTGCAATCAAGGATCGCTCTACGGGGATGATGTTTTTTCAAGGGCCAATTTGAGAAGGTTTCTATCCTCTCCAAGGGATCCCCTCAACATCTGCACATTCAGTTTTCCTAAGTTCTAAAACTACACTTCAGACATGGCATAGAAAGCATGGGCATCCCTTTATAGCATGTTCAGGAAGATTTTAAATAAAGCTCAACTTGCTCATAGTAATGCCAAGTCTGTAAATTTCTTATGCATATATTGTGTTTTTGGTAAAAATCACAAGTTACCATTTTCATCTAGTACTAGTAGTGTCTCTGCCAGTCTTGAGTTGATTCATTGTGATGTTTGGGGCCCAGCTCTAATTCTATCTATCAGTGGTTACAAGTATTATGTTCTATTTGTAGATGAGTTCACTAAATATACATGGTTGTTTCCATTGAAGGCAAAGTCTAAAGTTTTTTTTGTATTTGTTAGTATTACAACATATGTTGAAAATTTGGTTGGCAATAAAATCAAAACTTTCAAATCAGACTTCGAGGGTGAATTCACTAGCTATGCGTTTAATTCTTTTCTTGTCAATCATGGTATTTGTCATCAATATAGCTACCCTCACAGTCCCGGGCAAAATGGGTGTGTTGAGCATAAACATAGACATCTCATAGAAACTGCCAAAACTCTCTTAGTAGCTTCAGATGTTCCTCACAAATACTGGGTTGAAGCCTTCAGCACAACTTTGTATCTTATCAATCGACTGCCTTTATCTATTCTGGACAAATCTCCTTGGGAACTACAATTCAAAAAGGCTCTAGATTATTCAAAGCTTAAGACTTTTGGTTGCAGTTGTTATCCCAGGCTCAAACCATATGTCTCTTCAAAGCTTGATGGCAAGAACACTCATTGTGTCTTTTTCAGCTATAGTTTGCAACAAAAGGGCTACAGGTGCTTATATATTTAAGCACAACGGTTGTACATCTCTAGACATGTCATTTTCAATGAATATCATTTTCCCTTCAAAGGTCTACAACAGTCACAGGACACTGTCACATTGGGATCTGCATCTACATCTACATCATCTACATCAAACTCTTCATCAACTTTTACTATTCCATTTCCTGTCTCTCACACTAGTTCCTCTCAGCCTAATCCCTCATTCTTGGGTAGTAATGCATCCTTACCCAATTTAGCTCAATCTTCACAACAATCATCTTCTCCAACTTCAACTCAATCACCAATGCTTGTTGCATCCCAAGAAACTTTGTCTTCAGTACTTGTTGCTTCATAACCTACTTTTGTCTCCACCAATACATATCCAATTATAACAAGGTCTAAGTCTGGGATTTTTAAACCCAAGATATTAGTTGCTACTAAGCATCCAATTGATACCAGCATTTTTGTCCCTACAACTTATTTATAGGCTTCAAAACATGAGCATTAGAGACAAGCAATGTCTGAAGAGTTTCAAGCCTTGCAAAATACTGAAACATGGACTCTAGTTCTTTCCTTTCCTAATTAGAATGTTGTAGGGTGTAAATAGGTGTTCAGAATTAAGAGAAAACCTAATGGCACCATTGATAGATACAAAGCTCGCCTTGTGGCTAAAGGGTTTCATCAGCAAGAAAAGGTTGATTTTCAAGAGACATTTAGTCATGTTGTAAAGCCAGTCACCATTCGAATCTTGTTTAACACTTGCAGTTCAACACAACTCGTTTCTATATCAATTAGACATAAGCAATGCCTTCCTTTATGGCAATCTCAAAGAAGAAGTTTTCATGCAGCAACCACGTGGCTTTATTGATCCCACAAAGTCATCTTTTGTTTGCAAGCTCAACAAGTCTCTCTATGGCTTGAAATAGGGCCCAGAGCATGGTATGATAAACTTTTTCATACCCTAAGCTCTTTTGGTTTTGTAAACTCCAAATATGATTGCTTTCTGTTTGTTAACACAAAGCCCTCTTTGGTTATAGTCCCAATGTATATTGATGGCATTCTAGTGACAGGTCCAAATGCTTCTCACTGTCAAGCTTTTATTCATCAACTGAGTACTCTATTTCCTGTTAAAGATTTGGGACCCCTCCATTTTTTTCCTTGGGTTAGAAGTTCACAGAACCACAGTAGGCATATTCTTGTCTCAAGGCAAATATGCCCTTGATCTGCTTGTTAAAACCAATATGGATGGCTACAAACCATGTTCTACTCCACTTAGAATAGCTAAGTCGGATCACACTAGTCCCTTACTTACTAATCCCAAGGAATACAAATCCATTATAGGTGCCCTTTAATACCTTACTTGGACAAGATCAGATATTTCTTTTGATGTAAACCAAGTGTGCCAATTTCTGCATTGTCCAGGAGAACCTCACATTCAAGCAGTTAAACGAATTTTGAGATTTCTTAAGGGTTCTCTTACTCAAGGTTTGTGGTTCAAGAAAGGTCCCTTACATCTCACAGCCTATTCCGATGCTGATTGGGCTAGTTGCACTTTTGACAAAAGATCAACAAGTGGCTATTATGTGTATCTGGGTCCAAATTTGATGAGCTGGAGTGCAAATAAGCAACACACAGTTGCTCAATCTTCCACAGAGGCTGAATATCGGTCTCTTGCTCACACAGCTGCAAAGTAAACATGTATTTGCAAAATCTTAAAAGATGTCACCTTTTTTCTTCAACAGGTTCCTCAACTTTAGTGTGATAATGTTTTTGCAATCTATTTGGCTTTTAATCCAGTGTTTCATGCTGGCACGAAGC
Source organism: Pyrus communis (assembly GCF_963583255.1). Classification (NCBI taxonomy): domain Eukaryota; kingdom Viridiplantae; phylum Streptophyta; class Magnoliopsida; order Rosales; family Rosaceae; genus Pyrus; species Pyrus communis. The sequence continues at coordinate 4,585,611 of NC_084817.1, forward strand.
ATGTGGAAATTGATTATCATTACATCAGAGAACTTGTTTCAGCAAATTTGATTCAAGTTCAACATGTCAGTACTCATCATCAAATTGTAGAATTCACACCAAGGCACTTTCCAAGGCTAGATTCAAGTTGTTACAGCCCAAGCTTTCTCTCGGGGATCCTTCGTTTAGCTTGAGGGAAGGTAAAGGGACATCTCATCATTAAATATTTTCTGTTTTTTTTCTAACAGCTGTAAATTTGTTACAACTGTTTTGTAACTAATCACTATGATTAGTAGTTAATCTAGTGTTATTAGTCACTAAGCTTATTTAGCAAATTGCATATAAACTCAGTTGTAATTACTTCCTTATTAAGAAATAGAATACAGAAAACATTCTTTCTATCTTGTCGCCACCTCAACAACACTCTCCCCTTCCCTCTTAAATTCCCATTGGGATTGAAATTCTCAATATCCTCACCCTATTGTTCTCCTCATATTTC